>NW_016811202.1:1650240-1671876 GCF_001698545.2 Rhinopithecus bieti
TTTTTTTTTTTTTTTTTTTTTTTTAAAGACAGGGTTTCCCTCTGTTACCCAGGCTGGAGTGCAGTGGCGTGATCTCGGTTTTCTGCAACCTCTGCCTCCTGAGTTCAAGCAATTTTCTTGCTTCTGCCTCCTGAGTAGCTGGGAATACAGGCGCACACCATCACAGCCTAATTTTTGTATTTTTAGTAGAGACGGGGTTTCACCATATTGGTCAAGCTGGTCTTGAATTCCAGGCCTCAGGTGATCCGCCTGCCTCAGCCTCCCAAAATGCTGGGATTATAGGCATGAACCACCACGCCCAGCTCCCCGGCCTTTTAATTCATTTCTTATTCCTCACCCCCAACTTTTTTTGTTTTTTTTTGGACACAGGGTCTCGTACTGTCATCCAGGCTGGAGTGCAGTGGCGTGATCACAGCTCACTGCAACCTTGAATTCCTGGCATCAACCAATCCTCCCACCTCAGCTTCCCTAGTAGCTGGGATTACAGGCATGCTACCGTGCCCAGCTAATTTTTAATTTTTATTGAAATAAAAATGTTACAGTGAACCATGATTGTGTCACAGCACTCTAGTCTCGCTATGTTGCCCCAGCTGCAGCCCCTTTCCCTCCCTGACTTTTTTTTCACTGAACATGCATTGCTCTTCATCAGGAATAAAGAAAAGGAAAAAAAAATCTCCATGAAACCTATAAAATGACAAAGATTTGGGGAAAACAGGAAATTCCACTCAGGAAGCAAGAAGATTATACTAAAGCACTTAATAAATAGGGGCTCATTATCCTTCCCCAAGGAAGATAAAAATCACAGAATTCCTAGGTTAGGACATCTCGTTCAGGAATGTCTGGCTACATAATTTGCAGAGCCCAGTGTAAAATGAAAACACAGAACTTCCTGTTAAAAAAACTATTAAGAACTTCAAGATAGTAATAGTGGAGTGTTAAACCAAGTGCAAGGCCTTCTAAGGATGGGGCTCTTTGTGATGCCACAGTTCATATCTCCATGAAGCTGGTCCTATGTCTAGGGGCTCCCTAACCTGGCTGGTCCTCAGAATCACCTGAGGAACTTTTTTTTTAAAGAATGAGACATAATTTACATGCCATAAATTTCAGCATTTTAAAGTGTAAAATACAGTGGTTTTTTAGTATACTCATGAAAGTGTACAACTATCATCACTATCTAATTCCAGAACATTTTTACCACTCCAAAAAGAAAACCCATACTCATGAGCAGTCGCTTCTTATACGGTCACTCTCTGTCACCACCAATGTATCTTCTGTCTCTGTGGATTTGCCTACTCTGAACCTTCATATAAATGGAATCAAAAAAAGATGGTTCGCTCTGTCTTCTTTCACTTAACATATGTTTCCAGTACTTCATACCATTTTGTGGCTTAGTTATATGTATATACCATATTTGATTTATTGATGGATATTTGGGTTGTTTTCACTTTTTGGCTCTTATGAATAATACTGCTGTGAACATTCTTGTGCACGTTTTTGTGTGAATATGTTTTGGGAATATGCCTAGGAGTAGAATTGCTGGGTCAATTCTACCACCCCAGAAAAAACTCTGCTCTTTAACCATCCCACAGAGTTTGAGATGAGCCTAAACAAATGTTAAGGAGCATTTCTACAATTTAACACTAATTTCAAAAAGGTGAGCTACTCTTTTGTGAAGATTATCAAAACCCAAACATAAATGACTGTTTCCTCCTTTTATCTGTCCCTCCCAAGTGAACATAAATGAACACTGGATCATCAATAATCATCACAAAGAACCCACACAAACAAGGGTCAAGTGTGACTGTGCAGGATGGCCTGAAATGGGCTAGGACAGACAGAGATGAAGCAGAGGAGGGACCAAGGTGAGACCTTCCCTATGGGATGAGTGACAGGTAGAGTGCTGGACAGCACAGGGAAGAGAGAAAGCGGGAGGGATGAGGAATGGGAGTGGTGTTGAGGCACCTGAGGAAACACCACAAATACCTTTAGCTTTATACAACCCTAACACTTTTTTTGCTTTCCTGTTAGAGCATAATTAGGGCCAGGTGTCCCTCTAATATTTGGCTAACGCCTTCACTCTTTACCCTTTATCTATGAACCCTCTTCCAACAGGAAACCTTAGCTAGAGCCTGCTGTCAATGCTCCAGGAATCCAAGGGACTCACCTCAACCCCCTGTGAGAAAGATCTGTGTGTATTCTCATACCTGTGCTCTCCTCAGCCTGATTGAAGCCACAGATCTGGCAGATGCTCTGGACCCACTTATTCATGTCCTCTTCTGTCTCAGCCACCAGGTAAAAGGTGCGCTCGCTGGTCTTGACGTCAAACACAAAACTATCCTGCAGCTCCTTCTTGTTAAAGGTCAGGCCTGCATCCACCTGCTCACAGAAGTTCAGGTTGATGATTCGCAGAGGTTTCTTGGAGTGATCATTCTTGTAGTATTCCAGAACATCTGGGTCTCCGCTCATCCGGCCACTCCGTAGGATAAACCAGCGTTTCTTCCAGGCCTAAATTATATCAGGAAGGCGTAAGAAGAGGGGGAAGAAGTCATTAGTTATTTCAAAGCTTTTTTCTTTTAGAGACAGGTCTTGCCCTGTTGCCCAGGCTGGAGTGCAGTGGCACAATCAAAGCTCACTATAACCTTGAACTTCTGGGCTCAAGCAATCCTCCCACCTCAGCCTCCTGGGTGGCTGGGACTACAAATGCACACCACCACGCCCAGCTAATTAAAAAATTTTTTTGTAGAGGCAAGGTCTTGCTCTGTTGCCTAGGCTGGTCTCAAATTCCTGGTCTCAAGAGATCCTCCCAACTCAGCCTCCTAAAGCACTTGGATTATAAGTATGAACCACTGTGCCTGACCTTAAAGCATTTTTTTTTTTTTTGAGACGGAGTTTCACTCTTGTTGCCCAGGCTGGAGTGCAATGGCATGATCTTGGCTCACCACAACCTCCGCCTCCAGTGTTCAAGCGATTCTCCTGCCTCAGCCTCCCGAGTAGCTAGGATTACAGGTATGTGCAACCATGCCCGGCTAATTTTGTGTTTTTAGTAGAGACAGGGTTTCTCCACATTGGTCAGGCGGGTCTTGAACTCCCGACCTCAGGTGATCTGCCTGCCTCGGCCTCCCGAAAGTGCTGGGATTACAGACGTGAGCCACCGCACCCAGACGACCTTAAAGCTTTTAATAGGTTCTCAGATATCGTAGGTTAAAGATGGGGACTGTGGGACCTGCAGGTGCCACGTGACCTGTCCCCTTTTCAGATTTCCCAAGTTTCAAAACTGGAGGATTATTTTAGAATGCATGTTTGTGCAGCATCTCACTATGCAAACAGGGTCTTATCACTATAAAGTAAGATGTGGCATTTCCACTGTTTAGATCAGGAAGTTAGATGATGACACTTTAGAGCAACTATTTCTTTAGGCTAGAATACAGATCCAAACTCATAACATTTTTAGGCAAGGGAGAACTTGCAAAGCCATAATCAGTTTATCCATGGGAACCCCCACTAAGGCAGGGTGAGTTGAAGTAACAATGTTACACACAGTAAGTAGCAGAAAAACAAGTTTTCTAACTTTTTAGTACAACCTGCTTTTAACGAAGACATGATGCCTTAGAAGAGTCACAGACAAACTGCTCTAAAACATGTAACCTCAGGATTTTTTTTTTCCTGTCTTGTTCACTGGTGTTTCCTTAGTCCTTATGATAATGCCTTGTACCTACTAAGCTTTCAATATGTATTACTGAATGAGTAAACTCCTTATACCATTCCACACCATAGAACTGAACATGTGATTACATATTCTCTCAAGTTGTCTTCTATATTCCATTTCTTCAGCAAGACTGAGTAATCTGTAAGCAGACATCACACAAAGACTACATATAACAGAGACCTGGGTTCAGTCTATGCTTTACCGCTGACTTGCTGTGTGAATTTTTTTTTTTTTTTTCTGAGATGGAGTTTCACTCTGCCACCCAGGCTGGAGTGCAATGGCATGATCTTGGCTTACTGCAACCTCTGCCTCCTGGGTTCAAGCGATTCTCCTGCCTCAGTCTACCAAGTAGCTGAGATTACAGGTGCCCAACACCACACTCGGCTAATTTCTGTATTTTTAGTAGAGACAGGGCTTCACCATGTTGGCCAGGCTAGTCTCAAACTCCTGACCTCAAGTGATCCACCTGCCTCAGCCTCCCAAAGTGCTGGGATTATAGGTGTGAGCCACTGTGCGCGCTGGCACTGTGTGATTTTTGATTAAGTCATTTACCTCTTTGAATCCTGCCTCATCTATATAATGAAAATCACTACCACCACCACCACCATCTGCCCTACCTACCTCATAGGGTTATTATGCAAATGAGCCCAAAGCACTTATACACTCTGAAGCACTACAAATGTCAAGGATTTGATTATCACAATTCTTGAGACCCCATGGGATCTACACTCTGTTAATTCTACCATCTTTTCACTCTCACCTTTCATCCCTGTCCTCATTTCTTTCCTTATCCAACTCTGTTTCTGCAATCCATTATCATAATCATTCCCTTGCTTCTTTCTCCATTCCTCTTATTTACCCAGCAAACCCCAGCTAAGTCTAATGCTCTGCCAACTCTGTTTCCATCTGGCTGTACATAGATGGAGAAAATCATATGAACATGCTGACTGGTCTCACTTTTACTTCAAGTGGCCCCTCATGTTGCCCAATAATCCCACTATATTTACCTAGTCAATTACTTTCTCCTGTTCTTTGGCAACAATCTCTTAGCTTCTCTTTAAACCTCCAATGCCTCTACTCTTTTATATCTTATTTCATGAAAAAACATAAACAATCAAAAGAAAATTTACACATGTTCCATGACTACATTTACCATCCTGCCTGCACCTGTAGCCTAGTAACACACTAGGGAGCACAGACAGTCCTTCCAATCAAGGCCAACCATCTTCCACTTGTGCACAAAGACATCACTTCAACAATTCTCCCCTTCTTCAGAATCGTTGCATTTTTCCTCCTGACTAGGATGATTTCCATCAAGACATCAACTTTTCCTATCTCAGAAGAAAAAATTAAAAGCTTGACTTGATCCCACAATTCTTCACCAACTATGGCCCAGTTTTTCTACTTCTCTTTATAGTTATACTTCAAAGAGTATTCTATACTACTAATCTTTGTTTCCTCCCCTCCTATTTGAAGGCATTCTAATCAGGCTATCCCCTACCCCGCCACCACCCCAACTGCACCACTGAAATAGTTCATCAAAGGTGTCAAAGACTTCAGTGCTGATAAATCAACTCATGGGCCTTAACTTGATCTCTCTAGATCTCTCTCCAGCATCTGACAACAGTTAATTATTCCATCCTCCTTGAAACACTTTCTTCACCTGGCTTCAGCACGCACTTTCAACTCTCCTTCTATCTACCGGGCCTCTCTTTTTCAGTCTCCAGTGCTGGCTCCTCTTCATCTCCCTTACCTCCAAACATTAGAATGCCCCAATGCTCAGTTCTGAGATTTTTTTTTTTTTTTTTCTGCACCCACTCTCTAAGTCATTTTATTCAGTTTCACAGCTTTAAAAAACCATCAAATTGCTGTGATTCCCAAATTTATATCTCTAGCCCTAGAGTTATATATCCAACTCCTCACTAGTAGGTATCTCAAATTAATGTGTTCAAAACTGAGGTCTTGACATCTCCCAGATCTGTTCTTTCTGCACTCTCTTCTATCTCAGTTACCTGCACCTTCGGCCTTCCAGCTGTCAGACCAAAACTCTAGATATCATAGTTGATGCCTTTCATACTCTACATCTAACCCATCAGCAAATCCTGTCAGTTCAGACAGTTCAGAATATATCAATAATGAGCTTGCTTCTCCTCACCTCCATTGTTGCTCGCCTGATCTAGTCCACCATTTTGTAAGTTTTCCTGCTTCCACCCTTTCATCCTGCAGTCTATCCTCCACCGCAAAGTCAGAAAGCAGGAAGTAAATCAGAACATGCCACTTCTCCGCTCACAATCTGCAATGGCTGTTCATCTCACTCAGAGTAAAGCCGAAGTCCCCACAATGGCCCACGGGCCTGATGGGACTGAGCCTCATCCCACCCCTGGTCTCAGCTCCTGCTACCCTCTGCCTTGCCTATTCTGCTCTGGCCATGTGGCCTTACACTGTCAGGCACGCTCCTGCCTTACGGTCTTTAGTTGTTTCCTGGCCCTGGAACACTCCTCCCCCAGATATTTCCTTTGCTTATTCTTTTTTTCAGTCCTTATTCAAATGTCACATTACTGGACAGGCTATTCCTGGTCCTCAGTGCTCCCACTCTCTTTCCCCCTTACCCTGCTTTACTGGTCTCACAAAGCATGTATAACCCTAAAATATACCAATTTTTATGACTTCTCCGCACCCACCTCCCAGAAAGTAAACTCCACCAGGACAAGGATTGGTTCTTTTTATTCCATGATGCAGCCTTGGTGTTTAGAATATTGCCTGGCACACAGCTAGTAATCATATATATATATGTAATCTATATATATGTAATATATATATATAGAGAGAGAGAGAGAGAGAAAGAGAGAAAGAAAGAGAGAAATGAATCATTTTCTGGCATGAAATCCTTACAGTATCTAGCAGGTCAAAGGAGACATAACTGGTGCCCAATAAGCTTTATATTGAAATGAAAATTGAGGTATAGCCAGATAGGATGGAACTGAGAAAAATAAAAATAAGTACTATTTATTTATAGTCATTTAAAATCTTGGCCAGGTCACTGCTTTCAGAATTATGCGTGTACTTCTGTGTGCTGCAGGTGCACACATAGACACGTAGTGTATGGGCACAAAGGGCATTTTTAAAAGATCTGTTTATAGTTCAGCTGGTGTTTCAGTTGATGCATCCCCTTTAGTCTTGTCTCTGTGGAAAGAGCTGTCCCCAAATCTCTGGTGTGCAGGTGCAAGCACAAACAAACACAGACACCCTCATGCATAAGAAAACCATGTTTGCTACAGATAACATCAGGTTTTGCTTCCAAGGAAGTGGTGTAGGCTGATAAATGGCTGCCTACAAAATACTGATGTATTTATGACAGTCAGCAAGGCTGTCTAGTCTAGTCCCAAATTCACACATCCCTCTTCCACCATAACACCTTCTCTCCAATTCCACATTTTAATTTATTTATTTATATATTTTTTAGAGTGCCCAGGCTGGTGTGCAGTGTCGTCATCTCGGCTCACTGCAACCTCTGCTTCCCAGGTTCAGGTGATTCTCCTGCCTCTGCCTCTCTTCAGTAGATGGGATTACAGGCATGTGCCACTATGCCCAGCTAATTTTGTATTTTTACTAGAGACGTGGTTTCACCATGTTGGTCAGGCTGGTCTTGAACTTCTAACCTTAATTGATTTGCTCACCTCAGCCTCCCAAAGTGCTAGGATGACAGGCATGAGCCATGGCATGGGACACCCCCATGTGTTTTTAAAAAGTCAAACAATTCAGAACCAAGTACAACTTCCCTGATCCATTCATCTGAAGTGGGCCTCTACTTCCTCAGAATCTTCATAATGCTTTTTATGTACTTTTCAAGGCATGTCAGTTTTTACAACAATTAGGAGTGTTCTCATACTTGTCTCTTCCCAACTAGGTCATGAACAAAATTCTTTATTGCCAAACTTTTCTTACCTCTCTCACCTCAATTATGTTTCCTTCCTCCATCGCTCTTTCCCTCCTTTGTTTCCTTATATCCAACAAATATTTATTCAGTGCTTACTATGCTCTAGGCATTATTCTAATGCTGAGGATACAGCATGAATTCCTGGTCTTACAGAATTTACAGGAGCACTAAAAATTACCTATTATTCTCCAAATAGTAAGTCATGTAATTTCATGACTTTATGTCTTTGCACAAGCTATGGCTTCTGCCTAGAAAGGCTTTCACCTTACCTAATCCATCTGGAGAATTTCTATGTTCTCTCAGTGCCAGCACAAATGTCACTTCTCCTGGAAGGCCTTTATTGACTCCCCCAGGTAGAGCTGGGGCTTCTGCTTGTGTTCCCTTACTAACCTGTGCTTACTCCACGTTGGCATTTCTTCCCCCAGGTTTGACATTTCTACTCCCTGCTTTGGCATTTCCAATGCTTATATGTCTTTCTCCCCTTTAAGTTCTGAGCATCCTGAGGTTAAGGTCCAACGTGGCCAAAAACTACATGGCAGAGTGCTTAACACATATGGGAACTCAGGGAAGATCTGCTGATATTTTTTCATGCCATGACTATGTTAATTTATTCAAATTAATAAAAATTAAAATATATGTAAGCTTTCACAGTAGGAAGTAGAAAAGAAGGACAGCAAGAGGATTACAGAAAAAAGAATAAGATAAAGATGTGTAATAGATTCTCTATGGTGTGAGTTCTTTGGTACCTTGTTCCCTTCATTCTGATAAGTGCAGTACCCATGTAATAAATATTTATAAGGGGGACTGGGAGCTTCACCTGAAAAGTATCCCATGATACAAAAATGAAAGATTGCTGTTGGATTACTGACACATAATGCAAGGAGAATATGAGACATGAGTCCTGAATATGCTATTAAAGAGAAAGCTTTTTCAGGACTGTTCTAATGTCTATATAAAACCTCCTACAAAAATTAACTCAAAATGGATTATGGACTTACACATAAAATACAAATAGAATTCAGCAATCTATAAAAACGCATGACCAAACAGAATTTATTCCAAGGAGGTAAGGCTGATTCTGTATTTGAAATCAGTCATCTACCATATTAATAGGCTAAAGAAGAAAAGATGAATGATCATATCATTCAATGCAAAAAATATTTGATAAAATTAAACTCATTCTTGATAAAAACTCTCAGAAAAATAGGAATAGAGGGGAACTTCTTCAACTTGATAAAGAGCATCAACAGAAGACCAATATCAAATGTTATACTTAGTTGTTTTTGGTTGTTTGTTGAGGCAGGGTCTCACTGTCACCCAGGCTGGAATGCAGTGGCATGAACATGGCTCACTGCAGCCTCAACCTCCTGGGCTCAAGTGCATCTCCCACCTCAGCCTTGTGAGTGGCTGAGATCACAGGTGCATGCCACTATGCCTCGCTAATTTCTAAATTTTTATGGACATGGGAGTCTCACTATTTTTCCCAGGCTGTTCTCAAACTCCTAGGTTCAAGTAATCTTCCTGCCTTGGCCTCCCAAAGTGCTGGGATTACAAGTGTGAGCCACCACACCTGACCTATACTTAGGTTTGAGAGACTGAATCCTCTTTCCTAAGATCAAGGACGTTTGCTCTTATCACTTTTTTTTTTTTTTTTTGGAGTGCAGTGGCATAACCTTGGCTCACTGCAAGCTCCGCTTCCCGGGTTCAAGTGATTCTTGTGTCTCAGCCTCCCGAGTAGCTGGGATTACAGATGTGCACTGCCATACCTGGCTAATTTTTGTATTTTTATTAGAGATGGGGTTTCACCATGTTGGCCAGGCTGGTCTTGAACTCTTGGCCTCAAGTGATCCACCCGCCTTGGCCTCCCAAAGTGCTGGGATTACAGGTGTGAGCCACCATGCCCAGCCACTGTTATCACTCTTATTCAACATATTGCTGGAATTTCTAGTCAAGGTGATAAAGCAAAAAACATATATAAAAGGTATACCAATTGGAAAGGAAGAAAAAAAATGGTCCCTGTTTGCAGAGGACATGATTATACAGAAAAATCGTGGCTGGGCGTGGTGGCTTATGCCTGTAATCCTAATACTTTAGGAGGCCAAGGCGGGTGGATCGCTTGAGGTCAGGAGTTCAAGACCTGCCTGGCCAACATGGTGAAATCCCATCTCTACTAAAATACAAAAATTAGCAGGGTGTGGTGGCGGGCGCCTATGTAATCCCAGCTACTAGGGAGGCTGAGGCAGGAGAATTGCTTGAGCCCAGGAGGAGGTTTCAGTGAGCTGAGGTGGTGCCACTGCACTCAAGCCTGGGGGCGACAGAGTGAGACTGCATCTCAAAAAAAAAAAAAAGAAAAGAAAAGAAAATAGCAAAAAATCTACAAAAAAAACCCCACAACAAAACTCTCAGGACTAATAAGTGAGTTCAGCAAGGTCACAGGATACAAGATAATGATACAAAAATCAATTTACTTCTAACTAGCAATGAATATGTGGGCATATAAAATAAAAATACGATGCCATTTATAATGGTTCTTAAAAATTGAAAAGATGTAAATCTAAAAAAAAAACCCGGTGCAGGGCATGTATGCTGAAAGCTATACAAAGCTAATGAAAGAAATCAAAGGAGACTTAAATAAATGAAGAGACATACCATATTCATGGACTGCACAACTCAATGTGGTATATCTCCCCAAACTGACACACAGATTTAACACAATTCCCATCAAAATCCCAGCAAGAATGTCTGTACATGTATGTAAGATTGCTCTAAAATGTATATGAAAAGGCAAAGGAAACACAATAGCTAAAATAATTCTGAAAAATAATAAAATGGGAAGAATCAGTCTGCCAGATTTTAAGATTTATTATATAGCTACAACAATCAAGACTGTGTAGCATTGGCGAAGAGACAGACACAGAAAAATGGAATAGATCAATTCTTGGCCGTTTGGCTAAGATCAAGTGAAGAACAATGGATTAGAACAGAAAATCCAGAAACAGACCCTCACAATATGCCCAACTGATTTTTGACAAAGGTGTAAAAGCAATTCAATGAAGAAAACAGCCAGTTGTCGTGGTTCGTGTCTGTAATCCCAGAACCTTGGGAGGCCAAGGTAGGTGGGTCACTTGAGGCCAGGAGTTCGAGATCGGCCTGGCCAACGTGGCAAAACCCTGTCTCTACTAAAAATATTAACATAAAAAAGAAAAGAAAAGGCCTTTTCTTTTTTTTTTGAGACGGAGTCTCGCTCTGTCGCCCAGGCTGGAGTGCAGTGGCCGGATCTCAGCTCACAGCAAGCTCCGCCTCCCGGGTTTATGCCATTCTCCTGCCTCAGTCTCCGGAGTAGCTGGGACTACAGGCGCCCGCCACCTTGCCCGGCTAGTTTTTTGTATTTTAGTAGAGACAGGGTTTCACCGTGTTACCCAGGATGGTCTCGATCTCCTGACCTCGTGATCCACCCGTCTCGGCCTCCCAAAGTGCTGGGATTACAGGCTTGAGGCACCGCGCCTGGCCAAGAAAAGGCCTTTTCAAGAAATGGTGCCGAAGCAATCAGGCATCCATAGGGGAGAAAAGACCTCAATCTAACTCTCACATCTTATACAAAAACTAACTCAGAATGAATCATGGACTTAAATGTAAAATGTAAAACTATAAAACGTTTAGAAAAAAAGGTGAAAATCTTTGGGATCTAGGGTACATCTCATGAGAAATCAACAAACTCCTTGTATAGAATTCAGTAAAAACAAACACAAAATGTGCTGAATGCTTTGACAGACAAAGGAAAGAGGCAAGGCCCAAAAATACTCCTTTGAAGTAACTTAAACAGTATTTACAAAGTTTCAGGAAGACATTAATATATATCCCTAAAACAAGAAGATTTTTTTGTAGGCACCATAAAAAAGAGACATAATATGCTAGTAGACCACTGAAGCTGGGAATCAAACTTTCAGGGTAAGAGAGCAAGAGCATGAGAATATGAGAGAAAGCAAGCATGCACGAAAGAGAAGGAGCAATGAACACAAACAATGAGGAAGGTAGGGTTTGATATGTGGTTTTGGAAAGGAAGGAGAACAGGATTTTTTTTTTTCTTTTTTTTTATACAGCACACAGTATGACCAAGGGCTGGGCATGGGAACAGATAAGACAGGTTCAGAGAATATGGGACAGTCTTCTCAATGTGGAAAAGAGGGAGGAAAGGAAGAGTTTGGAGGTCCTGAAAAGCCTTGAATGCCACCCTAAGAAGTTTCATCTTTCCTTTATTTGTAACAGGGAGACACTGAAGAGTACAGATCAGCAGAGAAACGTTAACCAATGCTGTGCTCTTATCTGGCAGAGTGAAGAAGACAAACCAGAAAAATAAAAAAATAAGAGACAAGAAAACGATTAAGAAGCTGTTGCGATAGTCTGCAATGGTGAGAGAAGATGGCAATTTAAATTAGGGTAGTAATAATGAAGACAAAAGAAAAGCCAATGAAAGTCACTTTGCTTAAGAATAGGCTTAAAGAAGTATACGGATAGGGTCTACTGTCAAGGAAGTTGGAAAAAAGAATTTGTGTCTAGTATCAACGGTATGCCACTCCCATCTCTGATGAAACAGAAGTGACTGTTTTCCTTCCGTCAGAAAACAAACCATTTCATAACCATCAAGACCACAGACACAAAGTGTGGGTACATATGACCTGGAAGTTGCATCACTCCTAGCTGTTGAGCAGACAGTACATGTCACATGAACCTGTCTCTATCCTTTGGGCTAGATCTCAAGGTCTTCAAGCATGTAGAATGAGGCTAAGACTTCCTCTTATTGCTCATGGTGCCTAGAAAACCTAGGTGGGCCACAATTTAGCTTTGCAAGAGTATTATGTTCCATTCTGGTGACAATGAAGGCATGTGAAATTTTATCACACCAGGATACTGCAAGATTCTGCCTGGAGTCATGAACCCAGTGTTCTAAGATATAAAGGGCTGCCGATATGTGGAAGAGCAATTTGATTTATATTTAGTGACTCAATATACTCAAGCTGAACAAGTACCAGCAGGAGCAGTCTACAGAAAACCAGATTTTGCTTTTTTTTTTAGAAAGTAAGAACTTTCTAAGTGAGTGGTCCAAAGTGGTCTCTTGGAAACTGGAGAATACTCAACACTGGAGATTTTGAAGAAAGAGGCAAGGTGGGGGATCAGCAAACTTTGTTAAGGGCATTAGTAAGTATATTGGGCTTTACAGGTCATATTTTCTCTGACATAACTACTCAGTTCTATAGTGGCATGACAGCAACCATACACAATTCAGAAGCAAACAGGCATGGCTGTGTTCCAATAAAACTGCTTAGAAAAAGAAGTGGTGGGCAGGATTTGTTTGTTGACTCCTGGCCTAAACAAAGGGTGGGAGAGTTTGGGAGTGTGACAGTAGAAGGGCTCAAAGAGTAGATCAAGGCTGGGTGTGGTGGCTCACACCTGTAATCTCAGCACTTTGGGAGGCCAAGGCGGGCAGATCACGAGGTCAGGAGATCGAGACCATCCTGGCTAACACACGAAACCCCGTCTCTACTAAAAATACAAAAAAAAAAAAAAAAATTAGCCAGGCATGGTGGTAGGCGCCTGTAGTCCCAGCTACTCGGGAGGCTGAAGCAGGAGAATGGCATGAACCTGGGAGGCAGAGCTTGTAGATCGCACCACTGCACTCCAGCCTGGGCGACAGAGCGAGACTGTGTTCCCCCGCCAAAAAAAAAGGAGGGGTAGATCAACAGATGGACAAGAGACTAACTAAGGTCTCTTCTTACCTACCTTGACAGACTTTTTTCTTTTTTTTTTTTTTGCGACAGGGTCTCCCTCTGTTGCCCAGACTAGAGTGCAGTGGCACAAACATGGCTCACTGTAGCCTCGACTTCCTGGGCTCAAGCGATCCTCCTGCCTCAGCCTCCCATTTAGCTGTGATCACAGGATGCACCACCACATCCAGTGAATTTTTTTGGAGATGGGGTCTCACTATGTTGGCTAGGCTAATGTCAAATTCATAGGCTCAAGTAATTCCTCCCACCTCAGCCTCCCAAAGTGCTGGAATTACAGATGAGCCACTGCACCCAGCCCCTTATGTATTTTTGAACTAAGAAAACATGATATGGTAACACTTCATTTAATCAGATTACTCAGATTCTTGGAACAGAGGGATGTGTTCTTCTGAATAACCACATCACCACCTGGGAGCTTCACTAAGAGGTGTGTAGGGGTGTGTGTGTGTGTGTGTGTGTGAGAGAGAGAGACAGAGAGAGAGACTATGTTATTGAATTTTTAAAAAAATAAGGCAAAGAGGTTTTTGAAGATACAAGTATTATGTTCTTAATATACCTGCCTATAAAATTATTGATATCACCAAGTAACCTCAGTTAGATTCAGATTAACCATAAACCTCACTTGACAGGATTCTCTAGGTTTATTGGCAGTTTTTGGTTTTACCCTGTTCAGAAAGAGGGAAGTTAAAAGGACACGCCTATTCCCAGGAGTTTCGCAAAAGCCTCTTCCAAGTAATGTCGTGCCCCTTCTTCAACTTTAGCCACAAGGCACGTGAGATTTGGTCTTAGAAAAGATGATTTGAGACCCTGAGAAGTCCTTAGTCATCAAAGAAGAGTTCTGTTATCTTTGGCATACCAAAGTCAGGGCAGAAGATAGAAGATTCTGGAGGTTTAGAAGTATTTTCAACTGTCAACTCCCAGGTGGTGATGTGGTTGAGTTCTAGCTCAAACCAACACAAAGATAAAGGAGAATCTGATCTCACTTGTGAGCGTATGATGTACAAGTATATCCTAATATATTTCAACATGAAGCTACTATGCCAGTCTTGTGTCCCATAATAGTTACCAGCAAACATTACAAGAGTACAGTGGGGGTCATGTAACAGTCACACATTTTTGGAGGCACACTTCCTGAGTGAGGAAAGGCTTTTTGCTATCCTTCCTCTAGGAATCCTTCGACTACTTTGGACCACAGAGACTTTATACTCTCTGAGGAAATTTTTAAAAGGGCATTTGCTGAGCTCTGGCTACCTGCCATGTGCTTTCTACTCATTATCACATTTAATCCTTAAACCAATGCTGCAAGGTAAATACGATCCTCTTAACGTATGAGGAAAAAGAAGTTCACAGACATTAAACAACTTACAGAGAGCACAGCCCCCAGATCTTCTTATTCTGTGGGTCCTGACCCACAGAGAACTTGAGGTGAAGCTACTGCAGATGAATTGCTCACTACACTTTGAGAAACACTGGCCACAGAGTTTATGAATTCAAGTTTATAGTTAATTGGTGATGGCAGATGGCAATAACACAGCTAGAACCTAGGCCTCAGCTCCTAGTTCAAAGTTATTTCCACTCCTCAAATGCAAATCCCCTAGGAGAGAGTAGCATAGTTAACTGTATTTGTTCTGGACTCATTCATCTGAGTAATATAGTTTCCCTTGGACTCCAAAGGAACTTATTTGCTCCTAAGACATGGAATGAATTTTTTCTTACCCCAAGACTACCACATTCTGAGGTCAGGGGCTTTTGTATCTCCCAGCATTTATTTAGCATAGGACTTGATACTTCCAAAGCACTATATAACTCTTCAATGAAAGTTATACTAAGGGAACAAAATAGTGTTTATTTGCTTCTGTTTTGGGGGGGAAAAAACCTCTCAATCTCTATTCCAGGTAAGATGGTACATAGACACCATAAACACAAAAGATCACCTAGAGTCCTTTATATAAAGCTGACTTTATATAAAGCTGAGTAGATCATGGTAATCTAGATTAAGCCAATTTGCACCATTTCATCCTACATGCCACTGCGATCAGTTTAGCGACAAGCATATGTTCCAAGCCAGCTCAGAGTCATTAAGATTCAACTCCAGGACCTTTGTTTTGTGTTACTCAAATTGGCTCTGTTACTGGACAAAGGGTTGTGACAATATGTCCCTGAAGTTGCAGGAACCACTATTTGTTGCCTAAGAACAGCCAACCCAGAGAGAGCAAGAGCGACTCTGAGAGAAAGAGCATGTGTGAGAGCGAGAGAGAGCGAGAGCCTGCAAGTAGGTTAAAACATGGATACTGATGAAATGTGAGTCTTAACCTGAGGCTGAGGCCAGATTTTCCCCTTAGACTTTCTGGGTCAATAAACTCTTTTCTCATTTAAGGCAACTTAGGTCACTGATCAATACAGGCTGTAACCATACTGAGATTTAGAACCAGTTTGCCATCCCCGGAGTAACTCAGGGGTCCTTCACAAGAGCCCTGATCATATTCATTATTCAATCCACTTTCTTTTTCCTTCACTTTCAATGTCTTTTCCATTAGCATTTACTCTCACCTACATAAACTCTCCCTTCCTCATTCCAATCATTCAGTCAACATTTATGAAATCTAGTAATGCCAGGTCAGTCAGGATCTCATGACTTATGGAAAGGGCAGACAAGTACAGTCCATCGGTAACTCAGTACATGGTCAGTGCTCTTATAATGGTATGAACAGAGGTTCTCAGCACAGTTCATGTAGGTGTTCTCAGCACAGTTCATGTAGTTGTTCTCAGGATCCACATGAATAGTGGATGCTTGGCAGAGAGGACTACTCTGTTTGCCTCGAGGAGTCACAGAAGTTTTACAGTACAGGTGGCACTTAGATTGGGTATTGAAGGATGTGAAGAGTTTTGCTGGGTGAAGAAAAACTGCTGGAGGGAGAACTTTCAGGAAAAGAGAATAAGATGAGTATAGGTGACTCTTGTTATTTCTGGTAGTTATGGTCTGTAAAGTCAGCACAAACACTGTATTAGTTAATGTTGAATCATTCCTCTGAGGCAGTGATCCCCAACCTTTTTGGCACCAGGGGCTGGTTTTGTGGAAGACAATTTTTCCATGGACAGGGGTAGGGATGGTTTTGGGATGAAACTGTTCCACTTCAGATCATCAGGCATTAGATTCTCACAAGGAGTGTGCAACCTAGGTCCCTTGCATGTGCAGTCCACAACAGACTTTGCTCTTCTATGAGAATCTAATGCCACTGCTGATCTGACGGGAGGTGGAGCTTAGACAGTAATGCTCACTCACCAGCTGCTCACTTCCTGCTTTGAGGCCCGGTTCCTAACAGGACAGAATGGTAAGGGTCCTTGGCCCAGGGGGCTGGGAACCACTGCTCTGGGGGAAAAATACCAGATTAGGTTCCTGTTAGCCTCTGGTCACAATTTTATCAATCGGTCAATACATAACCTCGTTTTATGTCTGTTTCTGTTTAAGGACACCTTATTTAACATTTGTTGATTCAGTAAGACTGAACTCATGGCTAACAACACTTCAATTCTCCCTGAACAAAGCTTATCTAATACATGTATTTTCTCAGTAAGGCACATTACAGTCTTCTTGTGTTTAGAAACACTAGACAGAACTTCAGCACTATGCTTGGGGATCATTTTAAACAGTGAGATCACCAACAAAAAGCACAAAAATGCAAAAAACATGGTACCCGATACATGACAAAGACACTTGTTTACAGGATGAGAGGTGAAATAAGTACACAGAACACTGCCTTGTGCCACCTCAGCTAGGAATGTGCACGTCAGGAGACTCAGATGTTTTCACTGCCCTGTCCGTGTGAATGTCTGAGATTAACAGCCAAAGCATGCTGTTTGGTCTGTTCAGGCTGGTAAAACAAAATACCTCAGACTGTTATCTATAAACATGAAATTTACAGTCCACAGTGCCGGAGGCTGGGAAGTCCAGCATCAAGGCACCAGCAGATTTGGTGTCTGGTGAGATGGTGGAGGGGACAACAGAAGCCCTCAAGCTGCTTTCGTAAGGGCACAAATCCCCTTCATGAGGGCTCTGCCCTCATGGCCCACCTAATCACCTCCCAAAGGCCCCACCTCCTAATACCAACACATTAGGGATAAGATTTCAACATATGCATTTTGGAAGGACACAAACATTCAGACCATACATGGTGAGTATTGATTTTGGGGTTATAAGTAAATTTTAGTGAATACAGAATCTAGAATGTGTGAATATGAAGATTCACTGTATATGAAAAAGTTTGGTGTACTAAAATAATAAAGGTAAGTTTGGTGACATTTATGAGGGAAGGGTGAAAAACTGTGGAGAGAAAATTATTGAAGGTAAGTCAAATATTATAATAACATATTTTAAAATATTATAAAATAATCTGAGAATTCCTCCAGAAAACAACATATTTTTAAGTATTTGTTAATGAAGAAAAAGCTACAATGAATTCATTAATTATTCCATTAATCAGAATACCCATATTTTGGGGGGGAAAAAGTACAAATTCAAGGAAAACACTTATTCAGTTCATAAGCAATACTGGGTGTGAGAGAGTGTGTTTTGAAGGACCCAGAACATAGCAGTCCATCATATGGAAACTACTGCCGTGTACCCAGGGGAGTAGCTCAGGCAGGGGCAACAGCATAGGTAAAGGCCCCAAGGAGGAAGTGAGCTTGGGTTACGGGAGGACTTGACAGGAGGTCATGGCTGGAACACAGTAAACAAAGGGGAAAGTAGAACAAGCAAAAGGCAGGGGTAGATTGAAGTTTAGATTTTATCTTAAATAAAATCCCTCAATAGGGGCATGATTAATAAATCAATATATTGGCAAATGAGCATGAGAACCATGTATTATGATACTATTCATATTATTGACATATTATTTATATTATCATATATTTATGTACACAAACATGCATACAACCACATAAAGTATATATATAGCATATGCACATACACACATTTTACAAATGCTTAGAAAAGCATTTCAAATTGCTACCAATGGCTCCTTGTCGAGGGGAATGGGTATATAAGAGAAAGGATACAGGGAACTTTCACATTTTAATCCACATAATTCTATATTTTTAAGAAAATAGAACATGAGAGCAGTGAATGGCTTTAAATTTTTCCATACTGAAAATTCTAAAAGATCATTCTAGCCTATAATAATTGCATTGAAATAGGGCAAGAGCATGAGTAGTGAGCCCAGATAGACTACTGCTCAAGAAATAATGGTGATATGGACCAGGGCAGTGGCAAAAGGTATATACATTCAAGAGGGCATATGCAACCAAGATATATTACAGAGGCTGAAATGACTAACCTTGATGATGGACAGAATATGGGAGATACCGGAGAAGGAAGAATAAAGACTTCAAGATTTCCAGCTTGAGCAAGTGGGTGGGTTGTATTATGACTCATTATGATGGAGAAGAGAATTACAGTCACATCCCTCTGACAAGCCTATTATGGTGCATTCTATCCATTCTCTGCCTCTACCACATCAAAGACAAAGGGACAAGATGAATTTGATGTGTATGAGAGAGACAGGGTCACATCTGGGAAACCAAAGAGCCCTGTATCAGTAATTACATAGACTGAATTCTGTGAGATTCATTCCCCAAAGACCAGGTCAACCTTTCTACAGAGGACTCGAAATCCATTAGAGGAATTACCTCTCCTGTTGACAAAGCAACAAATGAGCTGTTGCCAACCCTTGCATATTGGAGAAAGAAAGATCATTCCCCTGAGGGACCTTGCTTTCATGTCCTTGAATGGTCTGATCTCAGTTATATTTTAAGCACTGAATTAAGCAAAGGTTACCAGGGAAAACCAGTGCAAAGTTGGGGGAAGAATAGACAAATGATGCCCAGGAATATAAACTGTTTCCGTTCCTCTAGGACAAAGGCTTCTCAGTCCTGCAGGCCCTCCAAAGACCTGGTTCCGTATTTTCTTAAATATACATCTGATTGTTCTACTTCTTTGCTTTAAATTAGCTCACTGCTGTCTTCAACAGGGGTAGTGAAGACAAACTTTAATGTACATCAGAATCACCAAGACATCTATTCACAATGGAGAATCCCAGGCCCCAGTCTCAACAGGGATTCAGATTAGTAGGTCTGGAGTAGAGTTCAGGGATACAAACCTCAAATGACTCTACTACAGACTGTTCAAGGACCCTATTTTGAGAAACAATGCACTAAATTGTTAATGATGATTGGCAGGATGTTGCCTTGACTTAGTGAGCTGTACTAGAGGAATAAATGTATCAGGAGTTTAGATATTCAGGTTGTAATTCCAGCTCTGTCTCTGAAATGTGAACTTATGGGGGAAAATAAACACTTTCCTGCTCTGGGTCGTTTCCTCATCTATAACGTGCAAGTGTTGACTTTATTGTTCTCCACCATCACTTCAATTTCTGACATTTTAAGATCACAGGAAAAGACAGAGGGTTGAAAATGTCAGGCAGAGCTTCTGGACTGTACTAGACTGACTCTCCCAAAGGTGCCCAAACTGTGAATACACATGAACATGGGCACAAAATCTGGTGCTTTCTGGAGAGCTTTTCCCATGTGGACTAGCCATCTGGAGTCCAGTACACAGTGGAATTTGCTGGTCATGAGCAAATACAGTATAATGAAAAGCTACTTCCAAGATACAGAATGAACAGATAATGGGGCGCTTCAGGAACTTGGCTTCTCCTCCCTGGTCACAGTATTCTACAAAAACGCAGGGAAATCATTCAAAGGATGACAGAAGAAACAGAACCTAATTCCAAAGATTAATTCAGGGGATCAAGTAAATGGCCTATCTTGCTAATCGGAGCCCCAATTTACATCAGTTCAGCTGCTTGGAGTATTGTATATATAGCTGGAAAACATTCCCATACAGAGACTTCCTTAGCCTCTCTAGGAGCCACTGGAAAGGCTTTTGTTTAATTTGTAAGAATTCAGTATACAGAATTAGAAGAATAACCCCGGGCTGATCCTTTTTTTCTTCTGTTTCCTTGTTAACAAAAATTATCATTACATAGATATAATTTAGATAACACAAAATGTATCCATCTTAACAGTTCAGATGGCTTAATTTTACAAATATATTTACCATCTAACCACCACCTCAATCAAGACACAACATTTCCATGACCCCAAAGAGTTACCTTGTGCCCTTTCCACGTGAATCCTCACTCCCTATCCTGGTGCCAGGCAAACACTGATCTGCTATTACTATAGATTAAATTTGTCTTTTCTAGAACATCACAGAAAATGGAATCATGCAGTACATACTCTTTTGTGCCTGGTTTTTTATGCACAACATGAAGTCGTAATTACTGACTCATATTGCTGTATGTATCAGTAGTTTTAAAAAATTGCTGAGTAGTGTATGATACCATTATTTATCCATTCACCTATTGAGGGATCATAAGGTTGTTTCCAGCTTGGAGCCATTATGAAAAAAATAGCTATTAACATTATTGTACAAGTCTTTTTTGTGAGTGTAGGTTTTCTTTTCTCCTAGTTAAATACCTAGGAGTGGAATAAATGGGTCACACTGTAAGTTTATGTTTAATTTTATTTTAAAAAAACTACCACATTGTTTTCTAAAATGGTTATACTATTTTTGCAGTCCTATCAACAATGCATAAGAATTCTAATTCCTTCACAAGACTTGGTCATTACGACGACTGTAGGGGGTGCGTAATGATATCTCACTGTGTGTGTGGTTATTTTTTTTTTTTTGAGATGGAGTCTCGCTCTGTCAGCCAAGCTGGAGTGCACTGGCCAGATCTCAGCTCACTGCAAGCTCCGCCTCCTGGGTTCACGCCATTCTCCTGCCTCAGCCTCCTGAGTAGCTGGGACTACAGGCGCCCGCCACCTCGCCCGGCTAGTTTTTTGTATTTTTTAGTAGAGACGGGGTTTCACCGTGTTAGCCAGGATGGTCTCAATCTCCTGACCTTGTGATCCGCCCGCCTCGGCCTCCCAAAGTGCTGGGATTACAGGCTTGAGCCACCGCGCCTGGCCTGTTTTTGTTTTTTGAGACAGAGTCTCACTCTGTTGCCCAGGCTGGAATGCGGTGGCATGATCTCGGGTCACTGCAACCTCTGTCTCCCAGGTTCAAGCAATTCTCCAGCCTCAGCCTCCGAAGTAGCTGGGACTATAGGTCCCGCCACCATGCCCGGCTAATTTTTGTATTTTTAGTA
>NW_016811202.1:1672012-1705452 GCF_001698545.2 Rhinopithecus bieti
TACAGGCGCCCGCCACCTCGCCCGGCTAGTTTTTTGTACTTTTTAGTAGAGACGGGGTTTCACCGTGTTAGCCAGGATGGTCTCAATCTCCTGACCTTCTGATCTGCCCGCCTTGGCCTCCCAAAGTGCTGGGATTACAGGCTTGAGCCACCGCGCCTGGCCTGTTTTGTTTTTTGAGACAGAGTCTCACTCTGTTGCCCAGGCTGGAATGCGGTGGCATGATCTCGGGTCACTGCAACCTCTGTCTCCCAGGTTCAAGCAATTCTCCAGCCTCAGCCTCCGAAGTAGCTGGGACTATAGGTCCCGCCACCATGCCCGGCTAATTTTTGTATTTTTAGTAGAGATGGAGTTTCACCATCTTGCCCAGGCTGGTCTCCAACTCCTGACCTCAAGTAATCCACCTGCCTTGGCCTCCCAAAGTGCTGGGATTACAGGTATGAGCCACTGCACCCGGCCTCGCTGTGGTTTTAATTTCCATTTCTCTGATGACTAATGATGGTGAGCAACTTTCCATGCATTTAAGTTGTCATTTATCTTCTTTTGTGATAGGTCTGTTCAATTCTTTTGCTATTTTAAAATTAATTTGGGGGGTACTATTGAGTTATAAGTCCTTTACATATTCTGGATGCAGATGTCAGACAAAGACATACACACACACACACACACACACACACACACACACACACACAAACACATAATGGGAGCAAGGGAGGGCGGGCATTTTCTCCCAGTCTGGGGCTTGCCTTTCCCTTTTTGGAATTTAAATTATTATTTTTAATTGACAAATAAAATTATACACATTCATTTTCTTAGTGGTATCTTGTGCGTTTTTGTTTGTTTGTTTGTTTGTTTGTTTTTGAGACGGAGTCTTGCACTGTCACCCAGACTGGAGTGCAATGGCATGATCTGGGCTCACTGCAACCTCTGCCTCCCAAGTTCAAGCGATTCTCCCACTTCAGCCTCCCGAGTAGCTGAGATTACAGGCACCCGCCATCATGCCCGGCTAATGTTTGTATTTTTTTTTAAGACGTGGTTTCACCATGTTGGCCAGGCAGGTCTTGAACTCCTTACCTCAGGTGATCTGCCCACCTTGGCCTCCCAAAGTGTTGGGATTACAGGTGTGAGCCACCATACCCAGTCTTTAGTGGTATCTTTTAAAGAACAAATGTTTCTCAGTTTGATGAGTCCAACATCAATTTTTAAAATTGCTCAGGCTTTTTTGACCCATTTAGCCACATAATCAAAGTAAGACTAAGCAAAGAACAAATCTGGAGGCATCACATTACCTGATTTCAAACTATACTATAAGGCTATAGTCATTAAACAGCATGGTACTGGTAAAAAACAGACACATAGACCAATGGAACACAATAGAGAACCTAAAAATAAACCCAAATATTTACAGCCAACTGATCTTCAACAAAGCAAACAAAAACAAAATGGGAAAAGGACACCCTATTTAACAAACAGTGCTGGGATAACTGGCAAGCCACACGTAGGAGAATGAAACTGGATCCTCATCTCTCACCTTTTATAAAAATCAATCCAAGACAGATCAAGGACTTAAATCTAAGACCTGAAACTATAAAAATTCTATTAAGATAACAGAAGAAAAACCCTTCTAGACATTGGCTTAGGCAAAGATTTCATGACCAAGAACCCTAAAGCAAATGTAATAAAAACAAAGATAAATAGCTGGGACTTTAATTAAACTAAAGAGCTTTTGTATGGCAAAAGGAACAGTCAGCAGAGTAAACAAGCCACAGAGTGGGAGAAAATCTTCACAGTCTATACATCTGACAAAGGAGTAATATCCACAATCTACAATGAACTCAAGCAAATTAGCAAGCAAAAAACAATCTCATCAAAAAGTGAGCTAAGGACTCTTAACAGACAATTCTCAAAAGAAGATATGCAAATGGCTAACAGACATATGAAAAAATGCTCAACATCACTAATGATCAGGCAAATGCAAATCAAAACCACAATGTGATACTACCTTACTCCTGGAAGAATGGCCATTTAAAAAAAAAAAAACAACAAAAAAACAAATGTTGGCATGGATGCAGTGAAATTGGAAAACTTCCACACAGCTGGTGGGAATGTAAACTAGTACAACCACTATGGAAAACAGTGTGAAGATTCCTTTAAGAACTAAAAGTAGAACTACCATTTGATCCAGCAATCCCACTACTGGGTATCTACCCAAAGGAAAAGAAGCCATTATACGAAAAAGACACTTGCACACGCATGCTTATAGCAGCACAATTTGCAATTGCAAAAATGTGGAACCAGCCCAAATGCCTATCAATCAATGAGTGGATAAAGAAACTGTGAGATATCTATATATCTATAGCTATATCTATATCTAATGTATCTATATAGATAGATAGATATATGATGGAATACTATTCAACCATAAAAAGGAATGAATTAATGGCATTCACAGCAACCTGGGTGGGACAGAAGATTATTATTCTAAGTGAAGTAACTCAGAAATAGAAAACCAAACATGGTATGTTCTCATTCATAAATGGGAGCTAACGTATGAGGATGCAAAGGCAAAAGAATGATGCAATGAATTTTGGGGCTCGGGAAAGGGTGAGAGGAGGGTGATGCATAGAAGACCATAAATTGGGTTCAATGTATACTGCTCGGGTGATAGGTGCACCAAAATCTCACAAATCACCACTAAAGAACTTACTCATGTAACCAAATACTACCTGTTCCCAAAAGCCTGTGGAAAGAAAACATTTTTTTTAAAAAATGGTTCAGGCTTTTTTTGTGTCTTATCTAGGAAATCTCTGCCTACTCCAAGGTCAAAAAGATTTTTTTGCTTTTCTTATAGATGTTTTATAATTTTAGCTTTGATATCTATGATCCATGTTTGTATAGAGTATGAGAAAAGGGTCATGTTCAATTTTTTTACACATGGATATCCAGCTGTTCTAGCAGCATTTGTTGAAAAGAAATATCCTTTTCTTATCAAATTACCTTTGCTTTTTTTGAGACAGAGTCTCACTCTCTAACCCAGCCTGGAGTGCAGTGGCATGATCTCCACTCACTGCAAGCTCCGCCTCCCGGGTTCACACCATTCTCCTACCTCAGCCTCCCGAGTAGCTGGGACTATAGGCGCCTGCCACCAAGCCCGGCTAATTTTTTGTATTTTTAGTAGAGACAGGGTTTCACCGTGTTAGCCAGGATGGTCTTGATCTCCTGACCTCGTGATCCGCCTGCCTTGGCCTCACAAAGTACTAGGATTACAGGTGTGAGCCACTGCGCCCAGCCACTTTGCATTTTTGTTAAAAACCAATTGATCAAATACATGTAGGCCTATTTCTAGACTTCCTGTGTTTAAATGAGCTCATTTTTTAGATATAATTATGTCAGTATCATGCTGTCTCAATTACTGCAGTTTTATAATAAGTC
The DNA here is from genome assembly GCF_001698545.2 of Rhinopithecus bieti. NCBI lineage: Eukaryota > Metazoa > Chordata > Mammalia > Primates > Cercopithecidae > Rhinopithecus > Rhinopithecus bieti. Next base: position 1,675,442 of record NW_016811202.1, read on the forward strand.
TTGAAATCAGGTAGTGGAAGTTCTCCAACTTTGTTCTTTTTCAAAGTTGTTTTGGTTATTCTTGGTCCTTTGCATTTCCATACAGATTTTAGAATCAGTTTGTCAATTTTTACCCAAAAAAGAGAAGCTGTGGGATTTTGACTGGGGTTTCACTGAATCTACAGATCAATTTAGGGATTATGTTTCCTTGACTGTTTGATTGAATTTATTGAAGAAGCCATCCAGGCCTGGAGGTTTCTTACCTCTCCCGTTGGCAAAGCAACAGATGAGCTGTTGCCAATCCTCTGCATGTTGAAGAAACAAAAGGTATTCTCTTGAGGGACCTCATTCTCATGTCCTTGAAAGAACTGATCTCAGTTATATCCAAAGCACTGAATTAAGCAAAGATTTAGTGAAAACCAGGGCAAAGCTGGGGGAAGGGTAGACAAATGATGCCTATGAATTATACTTAAATTATATATTTAAAATTATAATTAAATTATTTTAACAGGTATAGGGCTCTTCAGATTTTTACTTTCTTCTTGTGTCAGTTTTGATATGTGTCTTTCATAGAATTCCATTTATCAAATTTATTGAGGTAAAGTTGTTTACAACATTCTATTATGCTTTTATTTTTTAATGAGAAAAAATTTACGTTCCATAATATTCACCCCTTTAAAGTATACAATTTAGGGTTTTTTTGTATATTCACAAGGTTATGCAAACATCACCATTATCTAATTCCAGAACATTTTCATCACCCCAAAAAGCAATCCCATACCCATTAGTCAATCTCCATCTTCCCCTTCTTTCACCCCCTGGCAATTACTAATCTCCTATTAAACTTTTAATGGTATAGGATCTGTAGTGATAGGCTGACCCATTTTTGGTGTACTCGATTTCACCAAGGGCCAGGCTCCCAAGGCAAGAATCTAGAGTAGAAGTCACATTACCATCTTGGACTCTGGAGAGACAAAGAAGAACTATTTTTCCTGAAGTTTCTTAACCAGGCTCCTTGTTGCCTAGCAGTGCTTTTCGACCAGTGATAAAGTGCCAAGTTATTAAAAGTTGTTAATTCCTGCAGCCCTCAGAGAAGCTGTAGTCCCTGGGCCAGTTACCCCTTGCCAATAGCTACCTGCAGCCTGACATTAAAATATTGTTTTCTTTGTATAATGTAATACGAAAAAGGTTGAAAAACACTGTTCTACAGTCTAAACTACTCAGGATAGCATTCAAGGGCCTTCTTTCATTTGGTTCCAAACTGCTACCTAAAATTGTCTTCAACCTTCTCTCCCTCCATGCCTATTCTCAGCCTCAAAACATCCTACATTCTGGGCAAAGCAAACTGCTTTAATGTGATATTCCCTGTAAAAATCCTGTTAATCCTTCAAGATTCCACTCGAATGCCCAGAAGCTTTCCTTACTCTCTCTGGGAGGACAGGCACAATGCCTCTCCTTCCCTTCCAGAGATAGTACGGGAACTGAGCTGAGCTGAACGCCAACTAAGGACTCAGTACTGATGAGATCTCAGAATATAAATCCCTTTTTATACTTTTAAAATTGCCTTATGAATAGGGAAAGAAAGGGATTATCATAATCATTTTACAGATCATGGAACAGTGGTTAAGAAAATGGTAATATCTTACTAAACTCATACACGGAAGTCTGTGGCAGAGTTGGGACAAAAACTCAAGTCTAGTCTTTTTAAATTTTTTTAAAGATAGGACTCAAAGCCTTTTATTCTAAAATGAGTCTTGTGTCTAAAACTACAAAAATTTCCTAGTAGTGTTCTACGCAATTTAGATTTACTTTAAGGTATAAAACTGATACAGAATGGAGATCAGGGCTTTAGACAGGAATGAATCCTGAATGTTTAGGCAGGGCAAGAGAGAGCTCCACAGAGGGGAGGTGGCACAGGGAGGCTCCAGGTGCCTTGCAGCCAGCCTTCTTTATAACTTTATAATCTGGTGTGGCCGCTTAGCAGGTTCAGGGTTGTCTCTTTGTGTGGAGGTAGGTGATGAGCACTTCTGGAAAAAAATCACCAGGACCTTTTCATCTTAAGAAGTGAAAATTCCCTGGTCTTTTTATTTCTGGCACTCCTCTTTGCCTGTGTCTGAGTGGAAAATGCAGCTAAATAAATATCAAACACAATTTTTAGGTACTTTCTCATCTTGAGACACCCTGACCCTGAGGCATAGGGCTCTCTGGAGTCCGGAATGCATTCCCAAGGTCTCAGTTTCTCCCAAGACCTCAGAGCAAAAGTTTGCAGATTCCAACTGAGGAGCTATGGCTTCCTAGAGGAAAAGGCAAGTATTGCCCATGCACAACCCTAGTGAAATTCTAAATAAAATTCTAAGATTGAAACAAACCATTTCTGTCCTTAATCCTTCTCTGAGCAAAAATATTTTTTACACTGTAGCAGTCAAAAATACAGAATCAAGCCCAGCAGTTTACTGCCTAGAATGCAAACCCCTACATTAAAACATCTATACCCATTTACCATGCCTGCCCTATACCTAGACATTTAATACTTTATCTTTGTTAGAAATTTACTATACCCTAAATGAACATGGGCTTTCAATAAACTAGAATATAACCTGATTTACTAATATAAATCCATCCCAACCAACTCTAGAATCTATATACTTTTTTATTTTTATTTATTTATTTTTTTTGAGATGGAATCTCACTCTGCTGGCCAGGCTGGAGAGCAGTGGTACGATCTCAGCTCACTGCAACCTCCGCTTCCCAGGTTCAAGCAATTCTCCTGCCTCAGCCTGCCAAATAGCTGGGACTACAGGCGCATGCCGCCACGCCCGGCTAATTTGTTATATTTTTAGTAGAGACAAGGTTTCACCATGTTGCCTAGGTTGGTCATGAACTCCTGAGCTCAGGCAATCTGCCTGCCTTGGCCTCCCAAAGTGCTGGGATTACATGCGTGAGCCACCACGCCCGGCCCCTATATACTTTCTTAAGCTATCAATATAGTCATTCAGATCAGAAGTTTTCTCTGAAAGGATTATAAGTAGAGATTTCATTTGGAAGCAGTCCTTGGTTTATAAAACCACAAGCTTCATCATGAATGTTATTTATGTTATTTCAGGTATACAAGTGTTTGTAAGCTTCTTGAAGGCAGAGACTGAAAGGATGCACAGACATTGGAAAATAACAGGATTTAGATTCTGAAGATACAGATTAAAATTCCAGCCTTTACTTATTAGCTGTGTGACCCTAATGAGTCACTTAACCTCTGTTGTGTGCCTTAGTTTCCTTGTTTGTAAAATAGACCAAATTCCATCCATCTCACATAGAGAGAGAAAGAGATAAAGTAAGGTGTATACATTTTACAAAATGTGTTACATATAAATATCAACTTTTATCTTCTAATTGTTTTGAACATGTATCTCTCANACTTAAATTATATATTTAAAATTATAATTAAATTATTTTAACAGGTATAGGGCTCTTCAGATTTTACTTTCTTCTTGTGTCAGTTTTGATATGTGTCTTTCATAGAATTCCATTTATCAAATTTATTGAGGTAAAGTTGTTTACAACATTCTATTATGCTTTTATTTTTTAATGAGAAAAAATTTACGTTCCATAATATTCACCCCTTTAAAGTATACAATTTAGGGTTTTTTTGTATATTCACAAGGTTATGCAAACATCACCATTATCTAATTCCAGAACATTTTCATCACCCCAAAAGCAATCCCATACCCATTAGTCAATCTCCATCTTCCCCTTCTTTCACCCCTGGCAATTACTAATCTCCTATTAAACTTTTAATGGTATAGGATCTGTAGTGATAGGCTGACCCATTTTGGTGTACTCGATTTCACCAAGGGCCAGGCTCCCAAGGCAAGAATCTAGAGTAGAAGTCACATTACCATCTTGGACTCTGGAGAGACAAAGAAGAACTATTTTCCTGAAGTTTCTTAACCAGGCTCCTTGTTGCCTAGCAGTGCTTTTCGACCAGTGATAAAGTGCCAAGTTATTAAAAGTTGTTAATTCCTGCAGCCCTCAGAGAAGCTGTAGTCCCTGGGCCAGTTACCCCTTGCCAATAGCTACCTGCAGCCTGACATTAAAATATTGTTTTCTTTGTATAATGTAATACGAAAAGGTTGAAAACACTGTTCTACAGTCTAAACTACTCAGGATAGCATTCAAGGGCCTTCTTTCATTTGGTTCCAAACTGCTACCTAAAATTGTCTTCAACCTTCTCTCCCTCCATGCCTATTCTCAGCCTCAAAACATCCTACATTCTGGGCAAAGCAAACTGCTTTAATGTGATATTCCCTGTAAAATCCTGTTAATCCTTCAAGATTCCACTCGAATGCCCAGAAGCTTTCCTTACTCTCTCTGGGAGGACAGGCACAATGCCTCTCCTTCCCTTCCAGAGATAGTACGGGAACTGAGCTGAGCTGAACGCCAACTAAGGACTCAGTACTGATGAGATCTCAGAATATAAATCCCTTTTATACTTTTAAAATTGCCTTATGAATAGGGAAAGAAAGGGATTATCATAATCATTTTACAGATCATGGAACAGTGGTTAAGAAAATGGTAATATCTTACTAAACTCATACACGGAAGTCTGTGGCAGAGTTGGGACAAAACTCAAGTCTAGTCTTTTAAATTTTTTTAAAGATAGGACTCAAAGCCTTTTATTCTAAAATGAGTCTTGTGTCTAAAACTACAAAATTTCCTAGTAGTGTTCTACGCAATTTAGATTTACTTTAAGGTATAAAACTGATACAGAATGGAGATCAGGGCTTTAGACAGGAATGAATCCTGAATGTTTAGGCAGGGCAAGAGAGAGCTCCACAGAGGGGAGGTGGCACAGGGAGGCTCCAGGTGCCTTGCAGCCAGCCTTCTTTATAACTTTATAATCTGGTGTGGCCGCTTAGCAGGTTCAGGGTTGTCTCTTTGTGTGGAGGTAGGTGATGAGCACTTCTGGAAAAAAATCACCAGGACCTTTTCATCTTAAGAAGTGAAAATTCCCTGGTCTTTTATTTCTGGCACTCCTCTTTGCCTGTGTCTGAGTGGAAAATGCAGCTAAATAAATATCAAACACAATTTTAGGTACTTTCTCATCTTGAGACACCCTGACCCTGAGGCATAGGGCTCTCTGGAGTCCGGAATGCATTCCCAAGGTCTCAGTTTCTCCCAAGACCTCAGAGCAAAAGTTTGCAGATTCCAACTGAGGAGCTATGGCTTCCTAGAGGAAAAGGCAAGTATTGCCCATGCACAACCCTAGTGAAATTCTAAATAAAATTCTAAGATTGAAACAAACCATTTCTGTCCTTAATCCTTCTCTGAGCAAAATATTTTTTACACTGTAGCAGTCAAAATACAGAATCAAGCCCAGCAGTTTACTGCCTAGAATGCAAACCCCTACATTAAAACATCTATACCCATTTACCATGCCTGCCCTATACCTAGACATTTAATACTTTATCTTTGTTAGAAATTTACTATACCCTAAATGAACATGGGCTTTCAATAAACTAGAATATAACCTGATTTACTAATATAAATCCATCCCAACCAACTCTAGAATCTATATACTTTTTTATTTTATTTATTTATTTTTTTTGAGATGGAATCTCACTCTGCTGGCCAGGCTGGAGAGCAGTGGTACGATCTCAGCTCACTGCAACCTCCGCTTCCCAGGTTCAAGCAATTCTCCTGCCTCAGCCTGCCAAATAGCTGGGACTACAGGCGCATGCCGCCACGCCCGGCTAATTTGTTATATTTTAGTAGAGACAAGGTTTCACCATGTTGCCTAGGTTGGTCATGAACTCCTGAGCTCAGGCAATCTGCCTGCCTTGGCCTCCCAAAGTGCTGGGATTACATGCGTGAGCCACCACGCCCGGCCCCTATATACTTTCTTAAGCTATCAATATAGTCATTCAGATCAGAAGTTTTCTCTGAAAGGATTATAAGTAGAGATTTCATTTGGAAGCAGTCCTTGGTTTATAAAACCACAAGCTTCATCATGAATGTTATTTATGTTATTTCAGGTATACAAGTGTTTGTAAGCTTCTTGAAGGCAGAGACTGAAAGGATGCACAGACATTGGAAAATAACAGGATTTAGATTCTGAAGATACAGATTAAAATTCCAGCCTTTACTTATTAGCTGTGTGACCCTAATGAGTCACTTAACCTCTGTTGTGTGCCTTAGTTTCCTTGTTTGTAAAATAGACCAAATTCCATCCATCTCACATAGAGAGAGAAAGAGATAAAGTAAGGTGTATACATTTTACAAAATGTGTTACATATAAATATCAACTTTTATCTTCTAATTGTTTTGAACATGTATCTCTCACCAGGCCTGTATTTGGGCATAATTCAATGCAAGTGACCATAGCAAGTAATTAAAAATACTTTCTAATATTTATGTAGGAGACAGTATTAATGGTCAATAAAACCATGCACTCCAAGAAAAGTTAGATACAACACCCTTACGTGAACTCATGACCTTGAAAAAATTAACTTTGCAACTCAGTCACTAAGAGTAGCCCATGACAGCAACAGTGCTTATGAACACTACAACCTTTCATGTGCACCCATAGTCCTAGAAGTGGGTCCTTTGCATTATTCTCTACCAAAGGAATCAAAACTTTTGGAAAAGGGTCGATTCTATGTTGCAAAGTTAAAAAAAAAATTAAGGTAAGTCTGATTATTGTTGTTCAGTAATAAAAGCAAGGTTGCTTTTACATATCACACAATTGTGTATGAAATTTGTGATGGGGAAAATAAAGGAAAAAATAAATAACAGGAAAAAAAATGTTAAGGACTTGGCCAGGCATGGTGGCTCACACCTGTAATCCCAGCACTTTGGGAGGCCAAGGTAGGAGGAGCCCTTGAGTCCAGGAGTTTGAGACCAGCATGGGAAAGATGGTGAGATCCCATCTCTACAAAAAATTTTAGAGAGAGAGAAATAGAGAGATGTTGAGTCAAAAGATACGATTTAAAGGGGCTCCCGCTGTCCAAGTTGTAACATTTTAAGTTTATAACTAATTGAACCTGCAAACATAGGAGTTAATGATATTCAATGGAATAAAGTGTATGAAAGCTATTTTTTTAATACAAAAGAAGTAAGAATATAACAGTGTAAAGGTTAATTTTAGGTGCCAACTTGACTGGATTACGGGATATCCAGATAGCTGGTAAAGCATTATTTCTGCGTGTGTCTTTGAGGGTGTTTCTGGGAGAGACTGACATTTGAATCAGTGGACTGAGTAAGGAAGATCCATTCTCACCCAATGTGGGTGAGCACCATCCAATTTGTTGAGAGCCTGGAAAGAACAAAAAGGCAGAGGGAAAGCGTTCTCTTTTCTGAAGCTGAGACACCCATGTTTCTCTGCCCTTGGACATTGGAAGTCCAGATTCTTGGGCCTTCAGACATCGGAACTCCAGATGCGTGGGCCTATAACACTTACAATACAAGACGTATTATAAGTGTTAAACAGGGAGACAGAGTATAAATAATTACGGAAATGAGACTATTCTACTTGGAGGAGGGAGTCAAAAATATGCTAGGATTAAAGAGTAGAAAGACAGTCTAGATTTTAAGCACAGGAGGCACAGAAAGAGAGGGCATACGGGAGGTTGAGGTTGCAGTGAACCATGACTGCGACACTGCACTCCAGGCTGGGTGACACAGCAAGACCCCTACTCAAAGAAAGACAGGGCATCTTTGATGTGATTATGGGAAAGGATGTGGGAAGAGAGTTTGCTGCAAATGAAGATGGAGAGGCAGGTTACAAGACAGGATCCTGAGGACCTTAAATGTTGCCATTATCAAGGAGTTTGAACTTAGCATCTATGTGATTGGAAGAAACAGGATCAGATCAAGGTTTTAAGAAAATACAACCAAGCTATATACAACAACATGAGTGAATTTTACAAACATAAAGTTGAGAGAAGGAAGCAAGAATAAAAATGCGATTTCATTTATCTAAAGTTCAAAAATAAACAAAACAATATTTCTTGAGAATACACATACTTATGGTAAAATTACAAACAAAAGCATGGGCATGATTACCACAGAAGTCATGATACTTGGAAGAGGGGATAGAGTGGAGTAAGAAGAATATGATTAGAAGGAGACATTCAGGGAGTTCTGGGGTGCTGGCAATTTTTTGACCTGAGTGGTAGTTATATGGGTACTTTATAGTACAGTCTATATTTTATATAATTTGTGTATGTGTATTCCATTTCACAATAAAAAGTTGAAGACATAGTTGGAAACATCCTGGAAAAATGCTGAGGGTGGGAGAAGTCTAAAGACAGGAAGAGAAATTAACAGCTAGTCACGATAGTACAGGCAACGGAGAGCCTGAGTAAGGTCATTTGGAGTGGGGACAGAAAAAAGGTGATTTGAGAATTACTTAGGAGTTAGGTCTTAGTGACCCACTAGAAATAAAAACTGCGGGAAAGAGAAGAGTCAAAAGTAGCTGCCAGATTTTTAAAGTTTCAAGTTTGGGAGATCAGATGACAGGTAGGGATATATTAAGAGTAGCAGACTCAAGCAATTAAAAAACATTGAGATATGATTCACATGCAATACAATCTACCCTTTACGGTGTACAATTCAGTAGCTTTTAGTATACTTGCAAGGTTGTACAACCATCACCAGTATTTAATTCCAGAATATTTTCATCACCCAAAAAGAAATTCCATACTAATAGCCTTTCCCCAGTCCCTGTCCCCCTCCCCAGCCTTCATGTAATTTTAAGAGAATAAAATCTTGTGGTTAAACCCTGCCCCCTGCCTTTTTTGTTGTTGTTGTTGCTGTTGCTGTTGTTTTAAATTGAGACAGGGTGTCGGTCTGTCACGCAGGCTAGAGTATGGTGGCACGATCACAGCTCACTGCAACCTCAACCTCCCCAGGGTTCAGGGGATCCTCCTACCTCTCAGCCCCCTGAGTAGCTGAGACTACAGGTACATGCCACCATGCCTGGCTAATATTTTTTTTAAAAACCTGTCTTGACAGAGCAACAATGATATTCAACTGGTCTCAGCAGCCCAATCCCCAATATCTTAATTTGTTTCTCTATTTCACAAAGTGGAGAGCTCTGGGGAAACAGAAAAGCTGCTTTTCTTAGGACATAGAGAGTAACATCCTGTTTCCTAGTTGTACCTTGGATAGGGACTGAAGTCAACAGAGAGATCAAGGGTGGCAGAGATAAGTGTCTGGTTGTAGTGGCTTTCAATCAGTACCAACACTGTTCACTTTGGGGAGGGTTAGAAGTGTGTGTGTGTGTGTGTGTGTGTGTGTGTGTATGTGTGTGGTGGTGGTGGTGGTAGTGGTGTGGTAAGTCATCACAATGCTTGGAAAGCCTTACAGGTATTAGAGAGCAGAGGACAGGTATATTAACCTCAAACCATGCATAGGATAAAGTCTTGCATAACAAAGAATTGCCCCACCTACAATTCCAATACAATCCTCTCAGAAACGGGAGGCGGGGTGGGGGGAGCAGCGGGTGGTGGGCAGAATTCCTATTATTTCTGCAAGTACAAAAACCAAAATGAAAGTTATGATCTGTAAGCGGGAACCAGGCCCAGGCCCAAGAATGTGTGGTTAAAAATAGCTTAGAGAACAGAAGATTTAAATGAGCTCACAGTGAAAAGGGTTATTAATGGAAACTCAGATATTAATAGTGATGAATCTCAGTTTGCCAAGGCGAACCGCAGCCCAGGCCTGGTCGTGTTCCAGCGCCACTGTCCTCGAGTCTCTGCTGTGTGTCACAGCTGCAGCTTCAGGTGTGGGAAAGAGCAAAGTTCAGTGCCACAAACCCTGAGCCTCGTATCACCCATCAGAAAGAGTACCCTTGTGTGTATGTCTTACAGTTCTTTCTAAAAAATAAGAAGACCCGTTAGGGAGCTCTCTATACAGGGACAAAAAAGTTTGATTTGTCTCCCTACTAAAGCTTTTTTCTTTCTCTACAACGATTTTGTACAAAATTCTGCCACTGAAGAACCCTGTTAAAATTAGCAATTTACTTTCAAACATTTATTATATGTGAAGCTCTGGGAAGCACAGGCAACAAGATGGGGCAGTCCTCAGATCAAGGGCTTGTGTTCTAGTGGGGAAGTTAAAATATGGGCACAACTTCATAAAATATACATCTGCCTATATAACGTACTGAGGTAAAAATAATTTACTACATGAAAGTAAGTTTTTTCTTCTCCCCATATTTATTGAACACTTACTAGGTACATTTTATATACCTGAAAGTAAGTTTTGGGGTCAGCTTCATTACTTAAGAACTGTGTAAACATGAGCTCTTCCATATACCTAAGCCTCAGTTTCAATTATAAAATGAAGATGATCATTCTGACCAGGTGGTTGCAAGAATCAAGTAAGGTAACGGAAGTTAAAGGTTGTTTATTTTTTTCTTTCCCTAAAGAATATTATATACATAAACTTTCCTATAAAGTTCTGTTACAGAAAAGGGAGAATTTGTATTTGATACAAGAACAGTTCAACAAAGGATGGAGCATTTGAACTGGGCTTCAAACATACGGTTAGGATAGTAAATGCATTACACCAAAAGTAATAAATTATTCAGTAAGTTTTCATTGAGCCACTACAACATAACAACAAAAGCCTCTGTGTGCCAGGCTGTGGGCCAGGCAGTGGTGTTTGGTACTTCTTATTACATTGCTTTTAAATTGCCTCAATACATTTGTTTATTCATTAATTCTTTCCGTGAATACCTAAGATACAATTAGTTTACCAGAGTAGCAAGACACCTAGAAAGCCTGAGACAATTGGACTTAGAGAGAGGTGGTAGTCAGGTGTCAGGTGTCAGGTGTCAGGTGTGAGGCTGTGGGCAAGAAGAGGTGCCTACTGAAGCTCAATCCCACCAGGTCATGCAGAGGCCAGAGCCCTAAGTCCCTGAGATGGGGTGGGAGTCACAGGAAAGAGGCATAGCAGAGTTCTACTGACAATTTTACCTAATGAACAATGAATGCTGTCCAGGGCGGGCGCTAGTGATAGACATCAGCTTCATGCCTTGCTGCAAATTACGAAGAATACCAACCTTCCTCCCATGTCTAGGCTTGAAAACAGCCCTTTTTCTAGGTATATGCCATAGGGCAGAACATTACATAAGATGCCCTGAACTGAGGGCACAACCAATTGAATGTTCCTGGTGTTTACTGTAAACTCTGAGCCAGCATGACCTGTGGAGTTTAAAAAAAAAAAAAAAAAGTTTATTTCCCTACAGTTCTTCAATAAGAAAGTAGGAGGGAAGCAAGAGGGAGATTCTGGGGTTTCTCCAAGCTGTGTGGTCTTTGCCACCACCACAACAAAAACAAAATATAGTTACTTTGGGCCAGGCACTCTTCTAAGCACTTTACATATATGAGCTCATTCCATCCTTACAACTATCCCGTGTGTTGTATTTTATTTATTTTATTTAATTTTATTTTATTATTTTATTTTATTTTATTTTATTTTTTGAGACGGAGTCTCACTCTGCCGCCCAGGCTGGAGGGCAGTGGCGCGATCTCAGCTCAGTGCAACCTCCACCTCCCTGGTTCAAGCAATTCCCCTGCCTCAGCCTCCCAAGTAGCTAGGATTACAGGTGCCTGTCACAATGCCCAGCTAATTTTTTTTTTTGTATTTTTAGTAGAGACAGGGTTTCAACATGTTGACCAGACTGGTCATGAACTTCTGACTTCAGGCGATCCACCTGCCTTGGCCTCCCAAAGTGCTGGGATTACAGGCATGAGTCACTGCGTCTGGCCTATTATCTCATTTTAAAGATGAAGAAACTGGGAGTGTGAAGTGGTTAAGTAACTTAATTGTAGATATAAAGTCATAAATAGGCAAAGCAAGGACTTATGACTCTGTCCTTTGGGCTCTTTTTGCTCACCAAGACCTGCCTCACATGTCTCAAATAGAAAAGTACTGAAACTTCTCAGATCTGGTGTCCTCAACTCCCATCAAGGGTGGTAGACACAGGAACTAAAAAATATGTGTTTGTGTGTGTGTGTGATACCAAATATGATATACTGTTGCATGTTAACTCTTAGAGAATCTTTGAGTAGTGATCTATCAGTCCTTGGTCTGCTGTTTATTATATGGTCACCCCATCTCAGGGAAGTTCCTTGGCCTCTCTAAGATTCAGGAAGAAGGTGTCGCCTGCTCTGTTCATAAGGTTGTCATGAGAATCTGATGTGTAGAAGCCTTAGTATATTATTTGGGATCACTCTAAAGCTTTTTTTTCCCAGCACTTTTTTTTCAGTTCTTTACATGGTTTGGATTAATACAGCTTCCGGATAAACAGCGTTACCTACCACAATAAAGCAAAGACTGAATCCGAATCCTAGACTGTTGAGAATATTAATGGCCACTCCTGTTTTACATACGAGTCCTGTGTCAAACACCTCATATGATGCCTGACTCAGGGTTCAATGAATGGTTCCTTTACTTCCCCTCCTAGCTTTCTGCTTTTAAGGGTGAACTGCATGGGGCTTGATGCTCCCAAATCCTGAGGCTAAAGAATAATCCAGCTAGGAACAGGACACAGAACTCTGGTATTCCCCCACCTCAGGATCACTGGGGATCATGTGCAAGACCCACAGCCTCCCTATGATTCAGTTTCCCCACCCCTCCACTAGGCTGACTCATTTGTTCAGGGTATACCATGGAGTCCAGCCAAATGCAAATAAACTGTCTATGGGGCATGTGCCAAGCTTTTCTGGGAGCGGGCTCATTACTGCCATAGTCACTACAACAAATAACAACAAAAGCCTCTAGGTGCAAATTACCGCACATAATAAACTTAATTTAAGAAACACTGAACAGACCCTTAGCTGCATTTTAATTTACATAGCACCATTTATCACACAAGTGCCCTGGGGCCTCTACAAATTGAAAATAAGGTATCAGTACAGATTAGCTTCTACTACGCCTCAGTGATCCTACCAACTTAAATCCACCTATCAAAAAAATGTGAAGAGAGCACATGAAAGACTGCAGAAAGAGTAATGGAAAAGAAGCCACAGTCTGAAAAACATGGCAGAATTCGAAGTTCTAGTTCTAGCTGGGTTATTCAGCTAGTTAGCCTCTGGAGGTGGGAGTGCCAAGTTCTATGCAATTCACCCACAAAAGGACAAAGCCAGGAGGGGAAGTAAAGGAACCATTCATTGAGCCCTGAGTCAGGCAGGCATCACATGAGGTGCTTGACATAGGACTCGCATGTAAAACAGGAGTGGCCATTAATACTCCCAAAAGACCAGGGAGAAACCATTGTGATGGTACTTGCAAGCCTCTTTTCCAAAGTAATACACTGAAAGTGTGTTATAACAGTGACAAAAACACCATATAGACAGACAAGTAATAGTAGCTTGTACTGCACCCCATATGACATGTCAAAATTCTTCACTCACATGGTCTCATTTTTAATACTCACAACCACTTAGGAAGTAGATGCTATTACCCTCATTTTGTAGATGAACAAACTGAGTAGCTTAAAGTGGTTAAGCATCTTGCCTTAAGTCAGTCCCCTAGGTTTAAGTTCCATCTTGATCTCCTGCTAGTTACATGATTTCAGCCAAACCCCAACTTTGCTGTGCTTTAGTATCTTAATAAGAAAATGGAGATAAAACAAGTCTTCCCTGTCATTCACTGAAGGTTACAAGTATAAGATGTTATACAGAATATTAAAGTGTCAAGTGTATATAAAAAGTATCTTGCTTTCTCCCAGCTAGATTGCAATCACTGGTGGACAGAGACCAGGTCACATGCTTACTTTATATCCCCGAAAGTAAGACTATATTGCATATGTGGAATGGTTATGCAAAGGAACAAAAACTGTCTGTTTAGTCATCTTTTTGACACATTTACAGAACAGCCACCTCTGTGTCACAATGCTACTGGGATGCAGAGGTGAATAGGTACAACCACCGTCAAGAGGCCTTGGAGAAAGACCGTAGCACACTAAAGGTAAAGTGAATAAAATGACCGTGGTCTGTAAAGGCAGGGCTTGCTATGGGAGCAGTGAGAACTAACATGGCTCCATTACAGCTTCACAGTGGCAGGGAGGGAGAGGCAGCAGACAAAGCTCAGAAAACAGGCTGGACACAGACTGTAGAAAAGCTTTCAAAGAGTTTCAAAAAGAACAGCAAACTGAAGGAGCTAATTGAGAGAGTAAGAGAAGAAAGGAGAGAAAAAGGGCAGGGGGAGGAGGTCTCTGAGTGAATTATAAACACACTTCAAAGTTCTGCTCATGGCTGGCTGTCTATCCAAATCTTTTGTTTTGTTTTGCTTTTCCTCTCAGTCTGTTCCTCTCTTCTTCTCGCATTATTTCAAAATGGCTTTCCCCCCCACTTTTTAATGTTTTTGAACTGCCAAGGATAGCAAGGAGCCTGCTTTTAGGGGATCCTCAGGAATATTTCACCTTCTGTTTTCTCATCTATAAGGTAATTATAACACATCCTAGGATTATCACATACATACCAAAAAAAAAAAAAATAACAGAACTTTTCAGCAAATGGTGCTGGGAAAACTGGATATCCACATGCAAAAAAAAAAAAACAGCTGGACCCTTATACCATATACAAAAATTAACTCAAAATGGACCAAAGCCTAAATATAAGAGTGAAAATGACAAACCTCTCAGAAGAAAACATAGAAGAAATGTTTCATGACACTGGATTTGACAGTGTTTTCTTGGATGTGACACCAAAGGTACAGGTAGCAAAAGAAAAAACAGATAAATTGGATCACATCAAAATTTAAAACTTTAGTGAGCAAAGGACACAGTCAACCAAGTGAAAACACAATCCACTGAATGGAAGAAAATATTTGCAAATCATATATCTGGTAAAGGATTTGTGATGGTTAATATTAGGTGTCAACTTGATTGGACTGAAGGATGCCTCCATGGCTGGTGAAGTATTGTTTCTGGGTGTGTCTTTGAAGGTGTTGCCAGAGGAGATTGACATTTGAGTCAGTGTACTGAGAGAGGAAGATTCACCCTCAATATGGTTGGGCACCATCCGGTTGCGTGTCACCATGGCCAGAAGAAAGCAGGCGGAAGAAGGTGGAACAAGCTTGCTTGCTGAAGCTTCTGGCTTCCTTCTCCCTACTCCCCCTTGCCCTGCCATACTGGCTGCTTCCTCCTGCTCCTCCTGCCCTTGGACATCAGACTCCAGGTTCTTTGGCCTTTAGACACTGGGACTTGCATGGGGGGCCTGGGAGTGGGTGTCGTGCCTTTGGGACTGACTTAAAGGCTGCTCTGTTGTTTTCCCTGGTTTTGAGGCTTTCAGCCCAAATGAGCCACTACTGGCTTCTCTCCTTCCCAGCTTCCAGATGGCCTATTGTGGGACTTCGCATTATAACTGTGTGTGCCAATTCTCCCAAATAAACTCCCTTTCATATATACATATATTCTATTAGTTCTGTCCCTCTGGAGAATACTGACTAGTACAGGATTATAAGGGGTTAATAACTAGAATATATAAAGAACTACAATAACAACAAAAACAAACCTAATTAAAAAGGGACAAAAGACTTGAATAGACATCTCTCCAAAGAAGGGATACAAAATGGCCAAGAAACACATGAAAAGATACTCACATAACTAATAATTAGGGAAATGCAAATCAAGGCAATGAAATACTACCTTGCACCTATTAATATGGCTACTATAAAAAATAGAAATAAGTGCTGGTGAGAATGTGGAGAGACTGGAACCCTTGTGCAATGTTGGTGGGGATATAAAATGGTGCAGCTGCTATAGAAGGGAGTATGGCAATTCCTCAAAAAATTGAAAATAGAATTACCATATGATCCAGTAATTCTACTTTTGATATAGACCCCAAAAACCTGAAAGCAGGGATGCAAACAGATTATTTTTATACCTATGTTCATTGCAGCATTAGTCAGAATAGCTAAAAGATGGAAGCTACCTGCATGTCACTGATGGATGAATGGAGATACAAAACACAGTATATGCATACAATGGAATATTACTCAGCTTTAAAAAGGAAGGAAATTCTGACACATGCTACAGCAGGGATGAACCTTAAGGGCATTAAGCTAAGTGAAATAAGCAGTTAGAAAATACCATATGATTCTACTTATATGACAAACTTACTTGGCAAACCTAAAGTAGCCAAATTCAGAAAGACAAAAAGTAGAACAGTGGTTATTGGGGACTGGAGGAATAGGGTATCAATGTCTAATGGGTATAGAATTTCAGTTTGGGAAGCTGAAAGGAGTTTTGGAGACGGATGGTGGTAATGGCTGCACAATAGTATGAATGCATTTAATGCCACTGAAGTATACACTTAAAAGTGATTACGATGGGCCAGGCGCGGTGGCTCACGCCTGCAATCCCAGCACTTTGGGAGCCAAGGCGGACAGATCATGAGGTCAAGAGATTGAGACCATCCTGGCCAACATGGTGATACCCCGTCTCTACTAAAAATACAAAAGTTAGCTGGGTGTGGTGGCAGGCACCTGTAGTCCTAGCCACTCGGGAGGCTGAGGCAGGAGAATCACTTGAACCTGGGAGGCGGAGGTTGCAGTGAGCTGAGATCGCACCACTCCAGCCAGGTTGTACTCCAGCCTGGCAACAATGCCAGAGTCTGTCTCAAAAAAACAAACAAACAAACAAACAAAAAACAACAACAAAAAAAGATTATGATGGTAAACTTTGTTATGTGTATTTTATCACAATCAAAAGAAGAAATAATTTTTTAAAAGGTAACATACATTAAGCATTCAGCAAAGAATTTGGCAATGAATCTTTGCTCCTTCTTTTCCTCCTGATGCAATCCTTTGTTTCAAGGTTCTTTTTAAGTTACCTAAGGAGATCAGCCCTAACCAGCCCTGCCATTTTATCTGGCTGAGCATCCCAGGGCGAATTCTTTTCTTCTCTGGGCTTTGGTTTTGTCAATCATTAAGAAAGAAGAAAAAGAAGAAGATTAAACTACATTACATTTCCTTTTAACTATAAAACTAAGAACACACTGAGGGTAAAAGAAATAGGCTGGCAGGAAGGAAGAAAAAGATATTCTGGAGCATTTATTATGTGTCAAATATTGTACTAAGGGCTGGGGATCCACAAATACGAACATACAAAAAGAAGATAATTCCTGATTTAGGGGAAAAAATAATAGAAATCACAATCTTGTATATAGGTGCTCCTAGAGGGTTACTGGAACAGAACTGATTACCTACCAGGGAAAATCCATCACAGAGGTGATAACTGAGGGGGACTTCTTTTTGAGGAGGGAGGTGAGGAATTAGGAGTGAATCTGGTGGAAAAGAGGCAGAAGGGCTATCAGCAGAAGCACCTTACAGAGTGCATGCACTAGTCAGGGTCTCAGAACAGTCCAGAGAAGTGGTGGGAGCCAGTCAGGAAAGACATTTTGGGGTCTGATTGCTAAATGCCAAAAAAAAAAAAAAAAAGCTGTGAAAAGGAGCTTGGACTTTATCTTGAAGGCAGTGGGGGACCACTGATAGTTTTAACTGGAGGGGGATAGGATCCAGTGTGCATGGTAGAAATATCACTTTGGCAAGTAATGGCAACAAAAGCCAAAATTGACAAATGGGATCTAATTAAACTAAAGAGCTTCTGCACAACAAAAGAAACTACCATCAGAGTGAACAGGCAACCTACAGAATGGGAGAAAATTTTGCAATCTACTCATCTGACAAAGGGCTAATATCCAGAATCTACAAAGAACTCAAACAGATTGACAAGAAAAAAGCAAACGACCCCATCAAAAGTGGGCAAAGGATATGAACAGACACTTCTCAAAAGAAGACATTTATGCAGCCAACAGACACATGAAAAAATGCTCATCATCGCTGGCCATCAGAGAAATGCAAATCAAAACCACGAGATACCAGCCACACCAGTTAGAATGGCGATCATTAAAAAGTCAGGAAAAAACAGGTGCTGGAGAGGATGTGGAGAAATAGGAACACTTTTACACTGTTGGTGGGACTTCCACAATGGAAGACAGTGTGGCGATTCCTCAAAGATCTAGAACTAGAAACACCATTTGACGTAGAAGCACCATTTTGACCCAGCGGGATCCATCACCGCATTTACTGGTACTAACCCCAAATAGGATTATAATACAGGAGGACATAGCCCTGCTATCAAGCACGTTCACTACAACGTATGTTTATGTGTGGCACAATCATCCAATGGAGGGCAAAGATTGAACTCAGCCCCCTCACCCAAAGCGTGTGTCGCACGCGAACTGATTGTAACTCAGCTTGCGATTAAGATACAATGTCGGAAATATACCTATTGGAGATACTAGATGCCTGCCATAAAAACACAGGGATGAGTTCATGTCTCTTTGTAGGGATCATGGATGCAAGGTCGAGTGACAACCATTCATCAGGTCTCTAGCTCGAGAGACTACATCGCAAGGCCGGAAAAAGCCAAGGAGCTCACGCGGGTCGTCCGCGTCATGGTGTGTGGGCTCTGACGAATAAGACTGCGGAAAGCACCACTCTCACCACCAAGGAGGGGGAGAAACGACACACTGGGGCCTGTTATGGTGGGGGAGAGAGGGGGAGGGATAGCATTAGGAGATAACCTAATGTAAATGACGATTCATATGGTAGGCGCAGCAGCGCGAGACACATTGCAGGCACATTGGTGTAGTCCAAAGCCAGCAGGGTCTATGTGAGGAAACAGGGCGCCCAATGTGCATCTGAGATGTGGTACGCGCGTGGTTGTGGACCCAGGTTCGGGGCTCCTTGGCCAGCACTGGGTGGGAGTTGATGAACATATAACGTCATCAAATAGAATAGGAATAAATAAATACGGCCGGGCACAGTGGCTCTCCACCGCCTGTAAGCACCCCCAGCATATCATAGAGGACCGAAAGGGAGTGCATCACACAGTGATCAGGGCGAGATTTCGTAAGCACTAGCAGCTGCCAATGTGGGACATACCACATCTAGGTCTCTGAGCGTAAAAAATCTATACTCAACAAAATTACACGTACCACTCAGGTGTCGTATACGTGTGGCGGTGTACGTTCTGGCACACAGCATACATAGCAAGAGAGGGGCGTGCTAGCACATGGGAGAAGATTGCTTGAACCCAGGAGGCGGAGGTTGCAGGTGAGCCGAGATCCGGGAGCGCGAGCGGCACTCCAGCCTGGGCACGAGTGGAGACTACGTCCCAAAAAAAAAAAAAAAAAAAATATATATATAATATACTATATGAAATATTGCCGGCGCACGGTGGCTCACGCCTGTAATCCCAGCACTTTGGGGGGCCGAGGCGGGGGGATCACCAGGTCAGGGGATCAAGACCACAGTGAAACCCCGTCTCTACTAAAAAAAAAAATTAGCCAGGCGTGGTGGCGGGTGCCTGTAGTCCCAGCTACTCCGGAGGCTGAGGCAGGAGAATGGGGTGAACCTGGGAGGCGGAGCTTGCAGTGAGCCGAGATCGCGCCACTGCACTCCAGACTGGGCGACAGAGCGAGACGCCGTCTCAAAAAAAAAAAAAAAAAAGGAAAGAAATATCACTTTGGCAACAACATAGATGAGGACAGATTAAGGGAAACAGGAAGCCCAGACAAAACAGGATGAGGGCCTGAACAACGGCAGTGGCAGCAGGGAAGGAGAGGAAAGAAAGATCCCTTTGCCTCAAGCAGCTCCCATAGATAAAGGCAGGAATGGTACGCAAACTCCAGAAGGTTGGCTGTTGCACACCAGGGACCTTGAACCACATTCTTATTTCTAAACAGTTTCTGACGAATTCTGAATGTCCCCAGGTCCAGGGCAATCACTCAAAGGGAGGAAACTGGCATAAAAGTTAATCTGTTTCAGCTGCTATGCTATCCTCCACCCCTTCTCACCAGAAATAATGGGAGGCAGCACTGGAAAAAGGAGCATCTGGATGCAGTAAAGACCCATCCCTTCCCGCGCTGGAGCTGTTGGCTCATCCCTGGAAATCACAACAATCAAGAATGGAGAATCGTTCTTTTCATCCCTTCTCACAGCATTATCCCAGCGACCTCATCCCCTAACAATGGTGTGGTCTGTGTTATGTTTTCCCTCCATCACTGCCCCTCCCTGCTGCTGCACAACAGAGATGCTGTGCCCTAGAGGCCGCTGAGGTTGCAGGCCTCTCAGGCTCTGAACAAGTCTGTGAGCATTTGGATGCATCCTCAGAAGGAGCTGCATAATCAGATGAAAAAGACCAAACCTTAACTAAAAGCAGTGGCGAAGAACCATTTTTTCCTCCATTAAGCCAGCTAAAAGATTTTCATGACACTTCTCAGTAGTGTGATAAAACAGACCCCCTTGTACGTTGCTCTGAGCTATTTGTTGGTATTATGTATTTGGAAAATAATTTGGCAGTATTTCAAATGCCTTAAAAATGTTCACCCCTTTGTGCCCAATAATTCTCATTTCTGGCATCTGACTTTAAGGTAATAATTCAAAGGAAAGAAAAAGATGTATGTATGAAGATACATATTGTAGTACTAGTTGGGGGAAAAAGTGTAAAGTTTCTGTTCTTTAGGGTTTTTTTCTCCCATGTTTTCCTCTCTAACTTACCCTTAGTCTTGGTAATGTTCATCTCTATAGCTCTTGATAGAACCAGATATGACTGAAATTGGAATCGCTCACCCATGTTCACAATCTAAACAAGATCTGCTATAAAAATAACTTACTATATGACTAACCACACTTAGCAGAGAGCCATATTTGAGGCCTTTTCATTTTATGGGATATAATATTATTAAAGTGCACTTAAAATAAAAAATTAACTTATACATTTAGTATTCTACTGTATACCAGGCACTGTGCTACTGGGTAAGGATATAGCAGTAAACAAAACAGACATGGTTCATGATCTCAGAGCCAAGTATCTGGCCGAGATATAAAGAAACTTTTTTTTTTGAGACTGAGTCTTGCTCTGTCACCTACGGTGGAGTGCTGGAGTGCAGTGGTGTGATCTCAGCTCACTGCAACCTCTGCCTCCCGGGTTCAAGCAATTCTCCTGCCTCAGCCTACTGAGTAGCTGGGATTACAGGTACACACCATCGCACCGGCTAATTTTTGTATTTTTGTGGAGATGGGGTTTCGCCACGTTGGCCAGGCTGGTCTTGAACTCCTGGCCTCAATTGATCCGCCCCCACTTGGCCTTCCAAACTGCTGGGATTACAGGCATGAGCCACTGTGCCCAGCTGAGAAGAAACAGATAATTTTGAAAAACAATTTTATTTTCTTTTTTTCTAGAGACAAGGGGTCTCACTATGTTGCTCAGGCAGGATTTGAGCTCTTTGACTCAAGCAATCTTCTTCCCTCAGCCTCCCAGCAGCTGGGACTAGAGGCATGTGCCATCATGCCCAGCTAAGAAACAGGTAATTATGATAAAGCATGATCAATATTATGATCAAGGAAAATATGGTGTACCATGAGAATTAATAGCAAGGAAGAGGGTCTTATCCTTGTTCAATGTGGGAAGAAGATAAGGAATTTGGACATCATCCTAAGGACAACAGAAAAGAGGAGTGTGATGGCTGGATTTATGTTCTAGAAAGATCACTCTCGCTGCTCTATGAAAAGCTTGAGAAGAGCAAGCCTCGTGTCAGGTATATTAACTGGGAGTTTTTTTTCCTTTGAGACAAGGTCTCATTCTGTCACCCAGGCTGAAGTGCAGTGGTGCTATGACAGCTCACTGCAGCCTCCAAAGTAGCTATGATTACAGGTGTGCACCACCACACCTGGCTAATTTTGCTTTTTTTTTTTTTGGTTTTTTGGTAGAGATGGAGTTTTGTCATGTTGCCCAGGCTATCTCAAACTCCTAGGCTCAAGTGATCCACTTGCCATGGCCTCCCAAAGTGCTGGGGTTATAGACATGAGCCACTGTGCCCAGTCTCAACTGGGAGATATTATAGTCCCAGTAAGAAATTATGGTTTAAACTATGGTGAGCAATGGAGAGAGAGAGAGAAGGTAATGCAAAAGAGATATTTAACAGATCAACTTCTTAGTCACTGCTGGAATGTGGGGGTTGAGACAGAGTGAAGAATGACTTACAGGTTTCTAGCTTGAACCAACTATGATGTCTACTGAGGTAGGTTTCCCAGAGACCTACTAAAGGGCATATGATACTGAGTTCAATTTTAAACATTTAGAATTGGAGGGTCTTCAAGGCATCCTTGTGGAGCTGAGCTGTAGGCCAAGGATTTGGTCTGAAAAGTTCATGCATGGGTTGGAGATGTAAATTTGGATGTCATAGCATATAGGAAAGGTAACCGAAGCAGTGAGGGTGGATATGAGCACCTCTATACCAAGGACTTATTAACCTTAGCACAGTACTACGAGCTGTGAGAGAGGAAAGAGGGGGAACGGAGGTTTTCCACAAGCTCCCAGGATGCTTTCCCACTATCTTCCATTCATCCCTGGCTGACGGAAACCACCCATATCTATGGTCTGCTCTACCTCCTGCTTACCTGTATTACTGCTGGAACTTATCACTTTATGTTATACTTTTTGGCTGAATTACCTCTTTACTATAGATTTTAAGTTCCTTGCAAGCAGAAAAAATGGCTCATGTCTTTTTACTCCTAGCCCACAGAAGTGTGGAGTGCAGTATGTGTTCAGTAAGTGGAGAAATGGTTCCTGTAATTAAGAGATCAGCACAGATCACACTGCATTTCCTCTAATATCTCTCATTTTATAAACATTATACTAGAGGAGGGAGAAGACTACATGTATGATTTTTTTTTTTTTTTTTTTTTTTTTTTTGAGACGGAGTCTTGCTCTTTCGCCCGGGCTGGAGTGCAGTGGCCGGACCTCAGCTCACTGCAAGCTCCGCCTCCCGGGTTTTACACCATTCTCCTGCCTCAGCCTCCCGAGTAGCTGGGACTACAGGCGCCCGCCACCTCGCCCGGCTAGTTTTTTGTATTTTTAGTAGAGACGGGGTTTCACCGTGTTAGCCAGGATGGTCTCGATCTCCTGACCTCGTGGTCCGCCCGTCTCGGCCTCCCAAATCCCAAATCAAGCCTGGGATTACAGGCTTGAGCCACCGCGCCCGGCTACATGTATGATTTAACAAAAATTCAGTTTTCGGAAAACTTTTGAAAAGTACTCCGCTTGCATTTAAAAATTGACATGTTCTTCAGAGATGGAGGCATTACATTACTCAACTTTCAAACTATACTTCAAGGCTATAGTAACCAAACAGCCACGGTATTGTTACAAAAACAGACACACAGACCAATGGAACAGAATAAAGAACCCAGAAATAAAGCCACACACCTACAACAAACTGATATTTGACAAAGTTTAAAAAAAAAAAAAAAAGCAATGGGGATAACACTCATCAATAAATGTTGCTGGGAAAAATGGCTAAACATACGCAGAAGAATAAAACTGGGCTCCTACATATGATACACACTTATTAACTCAAGATAGATTAAAGACTTAAATGCAAGAT
Source organism: Rhinopithecus bieti (assembly GCF_001698545.2). Taxonomy (NCBI): domain Eukaryota; kingdom Metazoa; phylum Chordata; class Mammalia; order Primates; family Cercopithecidae; genus Rhinopithecus; species Rhinopithecus bieti. Next base: position 1,698,883 of record NW_016811202.1, read on the forward strand.
CTCAGCTGGGCACAGTGGCTCACACCTGTATTCCCAGCACTCTGGGAGGCCAAGGTGGGCGGGTCACCTGAGATCAAGAGTTTCAGACCAGCCCGACCAACACGGTGAAACCCTGTCTCTACTAAAAATACAAAAATTAGCCGGGCGTGGTGGCGCACACCTGTAATCCCAGCTACTCAGGAGGCTGAGGCAGGAGAATCACTTGAACCCAGGAGGCGGAGGTTGCAGTGACATGAGATCATGCCACTGCACAGCAGCCTGGGTGACAGAGGGAGATTCTATCTCAAAAAAAAAAAAAGTAAGATCTCAAACTATAAAAATCCTAGAATAAAATAGAAAATACCCTTCTAGACATCAGCCTTGTCAAGGAATTTATGACTAAGTCCTCCAAAGCAATTATAACAAAAGCAAAAATTGACAAGTGGGACCTAATTAAACTGAAGAGCTTGCACACAGCAAAAGAAACTGTCATGAGAGTAAACAGACAACCTACAGAATGAGAGAAAATATTTGTAAACTATGCATCTGACAAAGGACTAATACCAAGAATCTTTATATAAGAACTTAAATAATTCAATTAAAAAACAAATAATACCATTATAAAGTGGGCAAAGGACATGAACAGACATTTCTCAAAAGATGACACCCAATGGGCCAACAAACATTTTTTTAAATGCACAAACATCACTAATCATCAGAGAAATGCAACTCAAAACTACAATGAGAGACCATCTTACACCACTCAGAATGACTGTTATTGAAAAGTAAACAAAACAAAACAAAACAGATGCTGGGGTGGCTGTGGAGCAAAGGAAATCCTTATACACTGTTGGTGGGAATGTAAATTACTTCAGCCACTGTGGAAAGCAGTTTGGAGATTTTGCAAAGACTAAAAATAGAACTATCATTCAACTCAGCAATCCCATTACTGAGTCTACATCCAAAGGAAAATAAATTGTTCTACCAGGAAGACATATGAACTCTCATATTTACTGCAGCACTATTTACAACAGCAAAGACGTGGAATCAACCTAGGTGCCCATCAATGGTGGGCTGGATTTAAAATGTATGGTACATATACACCTTGGAATACTCCACAGCCATAAAAAGTATGGAATCACATCCTTTGCAGCAGCATGTATGCAGCTGGAGATCATTATTCTAAGTGAATTAATGCAGAAACAGAAAACCAGGTCTGATGCGGTGGCTCATGTCTGTAATCCCAGCACTTTGGGAGACTGAGATGGGTGGATCACCTGAGGTCAGGAGTTCAAGACCAGCCTGGCCAACACAGTGAAACCCCATGTCTACTAAAATACAAAAAATCAGCCAGGTGTGGTGGCGTGTGCCTGTAATCCCAGCTACTTGAGAGGCTGAGGCAGGAGAATTGCCTGAACCCAGGAGGCAGAGGTTGCAGCCAGCTGAGATCATGCCACTGCATTCTAGCCTAGGCGACAGAGCGAGGCTCCATCACCCCACTCCAAAAAAAAAAAAAAAAAAAAAAGGAAACAAAACCAAATACCACATGTTCTCACTTACAAGTGGGAACTAAATATTGGATATACACAGACATATAAAGATGGGAACAGTAGATACTGAGGACTCCAAAAAGGTCAGGGGAGGGAGGAGGGGGGTAAGGGTTGAGAAATTACCTATTGGGTACTATGTTCACTATTTGGATGACAGGATCAATAGAAGCCTACACTTCAGCATCTTGTAATATATCCATGGAACAACCCTACACGTATACCCCGTGAATCATTTTCTTTTGAGACAAAGCCTGACTCTGTCGCCCAGGCTGGAGTGCACTGGCGCCATGTCGGCTCACTGCAACCTCCGCTTCCCGGGTTCAAGCAATTCTCCTCCCTCAGCCTCCTGAATAGCTGGGACTACAGATGCCTGCCACCAGGTCTGGCTAATTACTGTATTTTCAGTAGAGATGGGGTTTTGCCATGTGGGCCAGGCTGGTCTCAAACTACTGACCCCTCAGGTGATCTGCCCACCTTGGCCTCCCAAAGTACTGGGATAACAGGCATGATACACCACGCCCGACCCCCTCTGACTTTTTTTTTTTTTTTTTTAAAGAGGCATCTTCTTAAAATGTGAAATTCTTTCTGCTTGCTTTGAGGTCATTGTCCATGAGTACACAGTAGGAGATACAGTTCTACAAGTATCATATCATATTCTGGGTGATCTTTAGCAGCCTCCTCTGGTTCTCATGTAAGACAAGCTCCCTTCAGCATCATCCTTGACTTAAGTTTGATCCCAAGAGTGGGGAATTATTAGCACTTATTTACTTATGATGCTGTGATGATGGATAGTTCAGGAGACTTACACAGGGCTGGTCTCTACTCACAAATGTTCCTGGATAGATGATAAATAAAACATTCAGAATAGGTAAGATTAAATATTTATATTCCACTCAGACAGAAAATGATTAAGTACATTAGAGCAGAGGAAAATGGAATGCCAAGGGAGCATAATGGAAAAAAGGTGTTAGAGGGAAAGCAATGGCTAGTCTTTCATGAGTCTGGGAAAGATAAAGATACAATCCAACATAATCTACCACACTGGTAAGGGAGGGGAATATCAATCCATATGCTAGGCGCCATGCTAAGTGCTTTATACGTAGTCTCTCATTATTCACTATAATCTTCTGAAGTAGGAATCCTTATTCCCATTTTCCAGATAGTGTAACTGAAGTAAACACTTTCACCAAGGTCTGATGACAACCAAGTTTTTCCAAAGTCCAAAAGACCGTACAAGGTAAGAATTATGCCTCTGGGTAAAACTCCCAAAGGAAGATGGTCATTTTCACATTCACTTACAGTTATGGCCAGTTAATCTAGTCATTAATTTTACAGTGATGGGCCAGAGACGGCTTCTATCAGCTATGAAAGCTGACTGTTAAACTTTTAGGAACTTTGCAACCCAATTTACTTTGCAATGGCAGTCTGAAATCAGTCGTGGTGTGAATATTTACACCATGGAAATTGGCAAACTATGCAAACTAGGGCATCTTATTTTTTTGCTGAGAACTTGTCATTAAATATGCACCTGCACATTGCTACTTGAGAACCTTAGAGATGGAAGTAAATAACTTTTATCTTGTTTGTCAAGTCCCATCCAAGTTCCATCTATTGATTTTAGTTGCCTGGAAGGCTGTGTTGAGAAGGATTCTGAGACTCTGTTTGCAGTTATCCACCATAAAGAATCTGCCAAAACTAAGAAGTAATGTCTATTACAGGTGGGGAGGGGAAGCGACAGTGGCCATGCCATGTGCTTAACCATCCCTGACAGTCCAATGCGCTAATTTTAGACATGAAAAAACAGAGACCCAGAGAGGCAAAGTGATTTGCCTGAAGCTGCAGAATTAATTAGTGGCAGAGCTGAGACTAGGAACCAAGTAATTTGAGTCCTAGTCCACTGATCATTCCAGACAGCACAGAAACCATGTTGCTGAGGCTCTATTAATAATATTGAACAACACTGGAATGACGAAGATCCCTAAGCAAGAATGTTGTAGAGGACATACGAACACACAGAGAGGTGGACTAGAATGAACTCTGGTTCTTTCAGCCCTGGGGGTTTATGATGCTAGATTTCTAAGAACTCTATCTGTGTTCTGATATGCCTTTTTCCTGACCACAGCAACTACTCCCACCTAAAGTGTGGGCTTTCAAAGATCTTACATGACTTAGCAACATCCTGACAACCACTACACTGTCAGTAGTTAAATCATAAGATACATAGATTATACTTCAAAGGTGATTTCTCTAGAAAATATGCCATTAGCAATGCCATGAATAAAAAAGAAAATTCACAACAGTCTATTCCTATGAACTTTCAGTAGTGAGCTATCCTCAAACCATTTTTGTTCATTTCTTTTTAAACACTGTATTTTTTAACAATATGGCTCAAGAATTGAGGCATAAAATAGCAAACAATAAGTCTTTCCCTACCCTAACTCCAGCCATCCTGTTCTGCTTTGTAGAGACAATCATTCTTATCTTGTGTTTCATTTCACACATATTTTATGGCTACAACAGTGAATATGTACAATGTCTTCCCCTTTTTAATACACAGAGTAAAGCATCATAGTATATTAAATGCACTTCACTTTATTCCACTTATATCTTGAAGCTTATTCTATATCCATATCTAAAGAACTTCATTACTTTTTATGAAAGATGCTTCCAACCTTGTGTGATAGAAAAAGCGTTATATCCTTATTTTGACATAAACGTCTCATTTAAAATATCACAACTTGATGCCAGAGGAGGGCTATAAAACACAAACACCACTCAAATGCAAACATTACTTAAGGTCACATGGATAAACTTTTAAGGGGACTTCATTTTTGCATTTATTTGGATTTCTTTATAAAATGAAACAACATATAGTGGTCACAGGTCAATAGGATAACAGTAAACCCCACTGAATCAAATTTGGACAATTTTTTTTCTAAATGAAGAGAAAATAACTGAAACTTTGGTCATGAAAGCACTCTGAACAGCCTTCCTATAGGAATAAGAAATTGTTACTTCAAATTATTTCTGTACTTTTTCCAAAAAAAGAGTCATGTTGCTTACATGAATTTGTGTGTGGTATCTGTATTCTGCTATGAGCTTCATGAAGTCAAGGATAACAGTTTGTTGCTCTTTGTGCTTTCAGCACAGAATAGGACCTTATTAACTTTTGTTGAATACATGAAATTCCATTGTAGAGTTTTTTTTGTTTTTTTTTTTTGAGATGGAGTCTCGCTCTGTCGCCCGGGCTGGAGTGCAGCGGCCGGATCTCAGCTCACTGCAAGCTCCACCTCCCGGGTTTACACCATTCTCCTGCCTCAGCCTCCCGAGTAGCTGGGACTACAGGCGCCCGCCACCATGCCCAGCTAGTTTTTTTGTTTGTTTTTTTTTTTTTTAGTAGAGACGGGGTTTCACCGTGTTAGCCAGGATGGTCTCGATCTCCTGACCTCGTGATCCGCCCGTCTCGGCCTCCCAAAGTGCTGGGATTACAGGCTTGAGCCACCACGCCCGGCCTGTAGAGAATTTTTAAGTCATCTCAGAACTAACTCAGTTTGCTACTGTCAAATATATACAAAGCAGACACAGTTCTGACCCAGTAAAATTTCCCCATAAGCTATGCTTTGGGAAAAAAGTCTTAAAACCTTTTGAGGATTTACTGGAGGTAAGAAGGCCTAGAAGTAGGAAAGCCAGAAAGTGGTGATGGAGTGATGGGATGAAGGCTAAGAAGAAATTGGATAGAGATTTATTTGAGCAAAGATCCCGCTTATGCTCTTTAACCACAGTAAGTAAGCCACCATTCTTTGTCTATACTCAAGATCATTCCTATTTAGCCCAAATGCATCATGTCTATTATTTAACATGATTCTACAAATATGTACTGAGCATCTGTGGTGGGTATACAGTGGAAACTCAATAAATTGGCATCTGAGTCCATTTTAATCCTCATGTCATATTATCATCACTTCTGTACATGTCTGATTCACTAACAGTCTATAAGAATGACAATCATGTTTTAATTTTCTTTGCATCTTAATATGAAATGGGGTCTGCTGGGCATTCAAAGTCTAATCAATAAACAGAATAGGTAACTAAGGACCTCAAGCTGGGAATGGTTGCGGGAGAAGGAAAGTGATCAAGAGATGCTTCATATGAAAATAACAATATCTACGATGAGCCTTATAGGATGAACAATATTCCCAGAAACAGATTCTGGGGCCAAGATATGAAGCATGGAAGAAAGGAAATAATATTCAGAACAGAATGGGGAAGGCATTATTAAAGTGCACAGAGGTAGCAATATTCATGAAGTGTTTGGGAAACAATATACCATTGAGTGTTTCCAGAGCCTACAGGGACCCAGGAAAACATGAGAATGAAAAGGTAGGTTGAGTCCCAATCACAGTGGGACTTAAATGGTGTACTAAATGGTTTGAACTTTGCCTTGAAAAACAATGGTGAGCCCCCCAAATTTTAGAATAATACATTTTTTAAAATCAGGATTTAAGGGCAAGACAGAGCTGGGTTTATATCCTAAACTCTTAATAACTAGCAGTGTCACTTTGGATAAATCATTAAATTTCTTTGAATTTTAGTTTTTTCTCTAGAAGATGGATGTAATACCTTACTAGACTGAATTGAAGAAGTAGATGTTAAAGACCTCTATAAACTGGCAAGTACAGCATAAATATTGTCTTTATAATAATAAGCTGTGTTGGCTGGGTGCGGTGGCTCAAGCCTGTAATCCCAGCACTTTGGGAGGCCGAGTCGGGTGGATCACGAGGTCAGGAGATCGAGATCATCCTGGCTAACAGGGTGAAACCCCCTCTCTACTAAAAAATACAAAAAAAAAAACAAAACAAAAACAAACTAGCCCGGCGAGGTGGCGGGCGCCTGTAGTCCCAGATACTCGGGAGGCGGAGGCAGGAGAATGGCATAAACCTGGGAGGTGGAGCTTGGAGTGAGCTGAGATCCCGCCACTGCACCCCAGCCTGGGCGACAGAGCGAGACTCCGTCTCAAAAAAAAAAAAAAAAAAAAAAAAAA
>NW_016811202.1:1705701-1709012 GCF_001698545.2 Rhinopithecus bieti
AAAAAAAAAAAAAAAAAATAGTAATAATAATAATAATAAGCTGTGCTTTGGCAAAACATCTTACAAGCTAGTTGAGAATTTGTTGAGGGTGGGAGGAAGGCCTAGAAGTGGAAAAGTGAGAAAGTCATGGTGGGCTGATCATTTGCTTGTGCAGATGAGGACAAAGCCCTATCACCCTCACCTGCAGACACAAGGACCTGAATTTGAACCCTTCCCTGAGCAAGATTCCGATAAACGGATATATCCACCAACCACTAGGCACTCTTGGGTCCACATTGTTTGATAAAATAAATCCTGGGTCAATAATCTCAATGGGATGACAAACAATTTCCTGTTGCAGGGCATTTACTGGTAGCATTGCATTTGTAGTCTTCCCAATCAGCAGTCCATTAAGCAGCTATCAAAAACACTAAGCCAAAGAAGGCTTTAAAAAAAGACATTATGTGTAAGACATTAATAATAGGGAAAGCTGGGTGTGGGGTATATGGGAACTCTGTACCATCTTCTCAGTTTTTCTGTAACTCTAAAACTGAAAAAAAAGTCTACAAAAAAAATGACATTACAGGCTTAAAATAGATTTACTCATAATAGTCAAAAGCTGGAAACGGCACAGGCATCTATCTGAAGGAGAATGCATAAACAAAGTGGTACATTCATGCAATGGAATACTACTCAGCAATAAAAAGGAATGGTCTATAAATACATTCAACAACATGGATCTCAAAAAGTATTATACCAAATGAAAGAAGCCTTACACAAAAGAGTACATACTGTATGATTCTGTTTCTATGAGATTCTAAAACAGGCAAAACTAATCTATGGTAGAAAAAAATCAGAATGATTGTTCCTTCTGGAGGGTGGGGGTGGGGTGAGAATTGTTCGGAAAGGGGAATGAGGAAACTTTCTGGAACGATGGTAATACTTTATATAGTTTGATAGGAGCTTTAGTTACATTTTTGTCAAATCTCAAAGAACACAAGATTGACATTTCACTTCATGTACATATTTACCTCAAAGAAAAATACTCAACAAATGTGGAACTCTAGGGAATGAAATGCATGCTAAAATATTTAGGGAGAAAGGTGCTAAAGTCTGCAATTCACTTTAAATGCTATAAAAAATAAGATACACAATGGGTGGTCAAAGGAATGGACAGATGAATAGGTATGTGATACAGCAAGCATAGTAAAATACTAATGACAGAATCTAGATGGTTGATACATAGGTGTTAATTGTAAAATTCTTTCAATCTTGCTGTATGTTTGAAATTTTCATTTAAAATGTTAGCAAAATAAAGAACATTTTGGGGTTTTGTGTCTGGGTTGCGTGGCTAGGAGAAAGAGAGTAGAGAGTTTTAAGGCCAGCCTTGTAGGCTCTTTATATTAATTAAAATCCCTTACACTTAACTTTTACATGAGTACAGCTGGCCCTTTCATATTCATCCTCATTTTATCCCCCAATACGATTTATGTATCTCTCATCTGTGTTTCTGTGAATATCTTTCTTTTAGCATTTATAATATCACTTTGTAACTGTTTTCATCTCTGTATCCCCCTACTAGACCATCATGAACTCCTTGAAGGCAGGGCCTTGTCTTTCTTTTTTGATGTGTTCACAGTAATTGACACATAGACACTCACTCTAGCATTTGTTGAGAATATCCTAGGTACTCAACAAGTACAAGGTGAGCTGGCTGCTGGGGCAACCAGACCATTTTAGAGGCCACAGGGTAATGTGAAGATTTCTCATAGAAAAGCATGATTTTATGGAAGCAGTTTTGTACTTGGAAGGTGTTATAATAACTAGAAGCAGAGAGATCTGTTTGGATTTTCTCACCTAGCTTTTATCTCGCCATACTGCTTCCTGAAATACTTTCTAGATGAAGTTGGTTGGTATGTACAATAGGTTGGCCCCCTCAACATTGATTCCACTCCCCTTCTAGTTAGAAAATCTGGAAAACTAAAAATCACCTTTACCAAATTTGCTTGCAGGTAATCCGCCAATTACTTGTATTCACATAAGACTGGTAAGGTGGAAATGAGGCAAAGACCATTTTCCCATTCTCTTTTGGCTGTTTCTTGTTTCTGCTGGCAAACAAGGATATAGACGTTTGATGATTTTATGCAGCTGAGGTATTCTCCAGCCTCCTGCGTGCCATGGGGCAGGTGCACTAGTAGCTTCTCAAGTCTGACCTCCCATACCCGAGACCACAGCTATGGGGTGTGGGTGTGGGTTAAATGGATCACCAGTGGTGTCCTAGGAGGTCATCTATGTAGTTCTTGACTAGAACATGCAGCTCTAGTTCTTCCTACCATTTGGTAAGCATCTAATTCCTTGCATTAAATTCTTTCCTGTTTAAAGTATCTCAAGTGATTTCCATTTCTCACAGTGACCCCTGGGTATAAAAATAAAGAAGTTTGAGTGACAAACAGCAGGTCACTGGGGACAGGAAAGAAGGGCTTTGCATTTTGGAGTTTCTCACAAGTACCCATTCAAGAAAATGTTGAACCTTACTTTGGGCCAAGCTCTGGGCTAAGGGCTGGAATCAAGAAATAGTGGTTTGCTTTGAGATAGGAGACTCATGTTAACATGTGAAAGAACGGCCCATAGTGATAGATGACAGAGAAGGAAGTGATGGTCAGAATAAGAATCCAGGTGAAGGGGTAGATTTATTGGGAGAGAAAAGGCTTACTCTTAGACCTCTAAAACCAAATAGTGACTATATACTTAGCATCTTATGCACAGCATATTCATTTATATTATTTCATTGTACATTTCCTCTTCCCACCCCCTTATTTTTTGGTTAACATTTGGGTGCTTTCCATATCGCAGGCACTTTAATGTATTTTCTTAATTGAACTGTGGAAGACCCTATGAAGTATAAAGTTATTAGTCTAGAATTTGCCTGAGGTCTCACAGTTATTAATAGTAGAACCAGGCTGGGTGCAGTGGCTCATGGCTGTAATCCCAGCACTTTGGGAGACTGAGGTTAGCAGATCATTTGAGGTCAGGAGTTCGAGACCAGCCTGGCCAACATGGTGAAACCCTGTCTCTTCTAAAAAATACAAAAATTAGCAGGGCATGGTAGTGGGCACCTGTAATCCCAGTTACTTGGGAGGCTGACGCAGGAGATTGCATGAACCCAGGAAGTGGATGTTGCAGTGAGCCAAAATCACGCCACTGTACTCCAGTGTGGGCGACAAAACGAGACGCTGTCTCAAAAAATAAATAAAAATAAAATAAATAAATAGTAGGACCAGCACTCTAACTCTTTTGATCCAAATTCTCCGTTCTTTTTTTTTTTTTTTTTT
>NW_016811202.1:1711663-1727599 GCF_001698545.2 Rhinopithecus bieti
AGCCCTCTATCTTTTTTTATCCAAATTTTTCGTTCTTTTTTTTTTTTTTTTTTGGGACAGTCTCGTTCTGTTGCCTGGCTGAGTGCAGTGGTGCCATCTAGGCTCACTGCAATCTCTGCCTCCCAGGTTCAAGCGATTCCCCTGCCTCAGCCTCCCCAGTAGCTGGGACTACAGGCATGCACCACCACATCCAGCTAATTTTTTGTATTTTTAGTAGAGACGGGGTTTTACCATGTTGGCCAGGATGGTCTCGATCTCCTGACCTCCTGATCCGTCTGCCTTGGCCTCCCAAAGTGCTGGTATTACAGGCATGAGCCACCGTGCCAGGCACCAAATCCTCCATTCTTAAGGGATAACAAATCCAGAATTTCAGTTCTCCAAAAGACCTAATGTGTTTAAACACATTGTACAAACATGAGGAGTTGCTACCCTTACTACAGAAAATCTCTTTCTGTAAGCTTGAAGTCCTCAGGATAAGAGGAACAGTGCCCACGCTGCTCTGGGCCTAGAAAGGGATTACAGAGGTCCTAGGCTGGCTCAGATCAGACCAAACTCACAACAGACCAACGGGATTGGAAAACAGAGACAGAGATGGAAAACCAGCGGCTGCCATCACAGCCTGGTCAGTAAGGCAGCTCTTTATCTCCTATGCCATTGTTTATAGCCCAGAGGACACCATCCGGACCTCGTAAATGAAAGTGTCCATTGGGAAGGGGAAAAAACACACACATGCCCCCTCCACACACAAAAGGACATTTGTGCTGGGCAGCCCAAGAGGCTGACACACACCAAGGGCTTGCCCCTCCTCCCTTTGCCTCTCGAAAAAGACAAGAAAGGCAGCTTTCTGGTATTTCACAAAGTGGGGAGCCTGTGGCGGGGAAAAGAACAAACCCTCTCCAAAACTGCTGACTTGATTCATCCCCAAACTGACACAATGCGGGAGGAAGACTTCAGGAAATGGGCAGATTATGTCCAAGAAAAGATTTCCTGCAAGCAGTTAACGGGAAACTTACATGAAAAGGAGAACTAAAAATACACAGGCTATTGGAAGCCAGTGGTGAGGCCCCTGGTTTTTAAAGAAGTGACAGAGGAAGCCACCAGGCTTGGGACTTTCCCTGCCCACCAACCTAGGCAGATCAACTTAACACTGGCTTTACTTGCCCGGGGGAAAAGATTATAGGGTACTTGGTATGATTTAAATTTCAGTTCAATATTGATCAAGTCCTCACTGTTTCTGGGCTTTCTATTTATACGAGTTATGATAGCACAAAAAGAAGATAAAAGCCCCAGTGCCCTACATACATATCCTGACTCAAATGATGAGAGAAACGGATCAGTAGTACAAATGACATCCTATGTTTAAGTGAATTTTGGTTATCAAAAAATAAACCTCACAACTTAAGTAAGAGTCTAATGGGATGCAGGAAGAGGTAGCAATGGGATGCAGGAAATTTATTTACACTTGAAGGCACATGTGAGTAATGGCAAATCATAGTTCTGGCTTGAACAGTAGGGAAACTAAAAAGTAACATTAGGAGACCAACAAGTAACTATTAAGAAGTGTTGTTTGTTTATTGACTTTGAGAAAGAACCTTTCTAGGTGCTTAGAGGCAGAAGCAGGCATATGGAGTCATGCCCTAAGGTCTGAGCAGAAATTTGAAGACACAGTTTTTGCTTTTGTTTTTTTAAGAACCTTCCCCTTTGCCTTGTCTTATACCTGCAGAGACCAATTTTGCCAAATATTTATTGAGCACCAACATTGGTGCATCCCCTACAGCAGATCAAGAATCTCTTATAATTTAATGGGAAAGATTGTTCTTCAAATGACAGGAGGATAATGCTGGGCTTTGTTTCAGAGCCTGACTGGGACATGTCGCATCATCAGTATACTCTTGATCTAGTGATTTGCAGTCTTAACACTGGAAATAGTGGGTTCCAATTACAAAGGAAAATCTTATCACTAAACATCTTCCAATCATATATATACTGATAAGTCCTTCTTCCAGGATTATAATGAATATTTTGAGGCCAAAGATCTTTTGGTGACTTTTTTATTTTTTATTTTAGAGAAAAGTCTCACTCTGTCACTCAGGCTGGAGTGCAGTGGTGTGATCATGGCTCACTCCAGGCTCCAATCCTGAGCTTAAGCAATCTTCCTGCCTTAGCATCCCGAGAGCTAGGACTATAGGAATGTACCACCATGCCCAGCTAATTTAAAAAAATTTTTTTATAGAGGTGGGGGGATCTCACTATTTTACTCAGGCTGGTCTCAAACTCCTGGCCTCAAGAGATCTTTCCACCTCGGCCTCCCAAAGTGCTGGGATTACAGGTGTGAGCCACCACCCCATGCCCAGTGGCATATTTTTATACACAGTGGGAGCCAGATGTGAAGGCAGACTGAAAAACAAAATGTAGGTGGTCCTGTGTGATTAGTCTAGGGAGACTGGGTAGGGAGAACAGCAAGTTTTTCACCACGGGTGATCTAAAACTTTTTGTTATAAAATCCCATAGATACTTGTTGCTGCTCTTATCTTCACTGATTTCTTGGCAGCATTTGAGACACCTGAAGGCTCCTCTCCTAAATCCTTTAGATTACCTGACACCACAATTTCCTGCATTTCTATCCTCTTTTTCAGTTCTCATAAGGATCCTTTTAAGGTCTATGATCCCTGGGATTTCATCCTCAGTTTTCTTTTGTGTTACTCTATATATTGCTTGGTGATTCATATTTCTCTTATTGTACCAAGTACTCCTAGACTGGCATCTCCAGACTATATCTGAGACCCTCTAAGAGCTGTCATGAGTTAAGCTAATAAGTTCACCTCCTTTCGGTTCCTTTCTATTTTCTACAACAGAAGGGATGAATAATAATAATTTTTTTGATGGCTATAATTTTGTCACTTTTTAAATTTTTGTGAGTACAAAGTAGGTATACATGAGATGTTTTGACATAAGCATGCAATGTGTAATAATCACATCATGGAGAATAAGGTACCCATCCTCTTAAGCATTTATCCTTTGTGCTACAAATAATCCGATTATATTCTTTCAGTTATTTCAAAATGTACAAATAAATTATTATTGACTATAGTCACCCTGTTGTGCAGTTAAATAGTGGGTATTATTCATTCTTTCTATTTTATTTTTGGTACCCTTTAATCATTCCCACCTCTCTTCCCACCCCTTACTCCCCTTCCCAGCCTCTGGTAACCATCCTCCTACTGTCTATCTCCACTAGTTCAATTGTTTTGATTTTCAGATCCCACAAATAAGTGAGAACATGCAATGTCTGTCTGTCTGTGCCTGACTTATTTCACTTAACATAATGATCTCCGGTTCCATCCATATTGTTGCAAACGAGAGGATCTCATTCTTTTTATGGCTGAAGAGTACTCCATTGTGTATAAAGTACCATATTTTCTTTACCCATTCAACTGTTGATAGACACTTAGATTGTTTCCAAGCCTTGGCTATTGTGAACAGTGCTGCAACAGACATGGGAGTGCATATATCTCTGTGTAAAATACTGATTTCCCTTCTTTGGGGTAAATACCCAGCAGTGGGATTGCTGGATCACATGGTAGCTCTATTTTTAGTTTTCTGAGGAACCTCCAAACTGTTCTCCACAGTGGTTGTACTAATTTACATTCCCACCAATAGTGTAAGAGGGTTTCCTTTCCTCTACATCCTTGCCAGCATTTGCTGTTGCCTGTCTTTTGGATAAAAGCCATTTTAATTGGGGTGACATATCCCATTGTAGTTTTGATTATCTATCTCTGATGATTAATGATGTTGAGTACCTTTTCATATGCCTGTCTGCCATTTGTATGTCTTCCTTTAAGAAATGTCTATTCAACTCTTTTGCCATTTAAAAATCAGATTAGATTTTTTTCCTGTAGAGTTGTTTGAACTCCTTATATATTCTGGTTATTAATCTCTTGTCAGATGGGCAGTCTGCAAAAGTTTTCTCTCATTTTGTGGGTTGTCTCTTCATTTTAAGGACTGTCTCCTTTGCTGTGCAGAAGCTTTTTAACTTGATGTGATTCCATTTGTCCATTTTTGCTTTGGTTGTCTGTGCTTGTGGAGTTATTACATTTTTTTCTAGACTAATGTCCTGGAGATTTTCCCCAATCAGTTCTTGTAGGAGTTTCATAGTTAGAGGTTTTAGATTTAAGTCTTTAATTCATTTTGATTTTATTTTTGTATATGGTATAAGATAGGGATCTAGTTTCATTCTTCTGCATACAGATATCCAGTTTTCCCAGCACCATTTATTGAAGAAACTGTCTTTCCTCCAGTGTGTGTTCTTGGCAGCTTTGTTGAAAATGAGTTCACTGTAGGTATGTGAATTTGTTTCTGGGTTCTCTATTCTATTCCATTGGTCTACGTGTCTGTTTTTATGCCAGTGCCATGCTGTTTTGGTTACTATAGCTCTGTAGTAAAATTTGAAGTCCGGTAATGTGATTCCTCAAGTTTTGTTCTTTTTGCTTAGGATAGCTTTGGTTATTCTGGGTCTTTTGTGGTTCCATATAAATTTCAGGATTGTTCTATTTCTGTGAAGAATGTCATTGGTATTGTGACAGGGAATGCACTGAATCTGTAGATTTGGGTAGTATGGACATTTTAACAATATTAATTCTTCCAATCCATGAGCATGGAATATCTTTCTATTTTCTGGTGCCCTCTTTATTTTCTTTCATCAGTGTCTTACAGTTTTCATTATAGAGATCTTTCACTTTTTTGGTTAAATTAATTCCTAGGCATTTAATTTTATTTGTGGCTACTGTAAATACTTTTTAAAAAATTATTTTCTGGGTTGGGCGTGCTGGCTCACGCCTGTAATCCCAGTACTTTGGGAGGCAGGCGGATCACTGGAAGCCAAGAGTTCAATACCAGCCTGGCCAACATGGTGAAATCCTGTCTCTATTAAAAATACAAAACAAGGCCGGGCACGGTGGCTCAAGCCTGTAATCCCAGCACTTTGGGAGGCCGAGACGGGTGGATCACGAGGTCAGGAGATCAAGACCATCCTGGCTAACATGGTGAAACACTGTCTCTACTAAAATACAAAAAACTAGCCGGGCGACCTGGCGGGCGCCTGTAGTCCCAGCTACTCGGGAGGCTGAGGCAGGAGAATGGCGGGAACCCGGGAGGCGGAGCTTGCAGTGAGCTGAGATCCGGCCACTGCACTCCAGCCTGGGCGACAGAGCGAGACCCCGTCTCAAAAAAAAAAAAAAATACAAAACTTAGCTGGGCATCGTGATGCACGCCTATAGTCTCAGCTACTGAGTAGGCTGAGGCACGAGAATTGTTTGAACATAGGAGGTGGAGGTTGCAGTGAGCCAAGATCACGCCACTGCAACGAGCCACTGCAGCTGAGCAAAGCCTGTAGGCGATGCAGAGCAAGGACTCCGTCTCTCAAAAAAAAAAAAAAAAAAAAAAAAAATATTTCCCAGATTGTTCAGCTGGCTGACATAGTTGGAGACAGTGTCTAGCTGAATTTTTGTAATGCTGATCTTTTGTTCCGCAACTTTACTGAATTTATCAGTTGTAACAGTTGGGTTTTCTTTTTTGGTGAAGTCTTTAGGTTTTTCCAAATATTAAGTTCGTATCATTAGCAGACAAGGATAATTTGACTTCCTGGGTGGAAGGATAATTAACTGGCACCTTAAATCTCTAAAACCTTGGTAGAGTGCTTTGTATTATAAACAGGTAATAGTTAGAATTTTGTGTTTGTCTATGGATGTCTACACATTAAGTTTATTTTAGACCCTGGAAATACAGGTGCCACAGTTGACGTTGCTTTTTCTATATTTAAACTATAACCATCATCAAACAGTGAAAATGAACAGGAATAAAAAGCATGGAAACATTAAGTGGCCAAAGGGTATGAGAAAAATGTTAGGAAATTCTTGGTGCCTGTGCAATTAGAAACAAAATAAACAGAAGAATTGGATTAATGACTTAAAAGTGATATATATTGAACTAAAATATGTTAAAATATGTTAGCATCTAGTCATTTCTGTTTCTAAAATATCACAGTAAAGAGAAGAAAAGCCATTGCATTCATCTGCTCAGAAATCTGGCTGTGAGTACTCTGGCATCTACCTTTCACTGTGGACTTCTGAAGACTGTAGTGCTAGCACTAACAGGGAACAACATTCAAAGAACCTTGGACTGGGCAACTAGCAACTAGCCTTGTTATTAAATGCTCCTTGCTCAATGTTCATCTAATATCTTTGGGTTCCAAGATCTCAACACATTTTTAGCATTTGGTCTCGGCAAAAGATCAGATAATCATTTGCTTCTCAGTGTAGATTTTGGTTAGTGGGTTTGATTTCCTCATCTAGTACTATTTGCCTTTTAAATCAAATGTCCAAAAAGAAATAAGGATAGTGCAAAAGGCAATATGCAAAAGGTAACAGAAGCTACTTTGCAAGGGTCTCCTTTTTGCTGTAGTCTCAGAAATGGCAGGGAGGGGTCAGAAGTTTTTGCCCTACTAGGAAGTAAGGCAGAATTCCCCACAGTGAAGTCACAGATAAGATTTAGTTAAGGAGAGGCTGGAAAGTAATAGAAGAATGGAATTATGTATTTTATCCCCTGACAACCAACACCGTTCTCTTAGAGGCGGGAAAAAGAGAAAGAAGGTGGAAGTTGGAGAAAAAATGGTAGAGTATTAGGCAAAGAAAATAAAAGTCTTCCCTCATAGAAGAAGAAAGCATCATTGTAATCACTCCCCATCCCTACCCTATCTCAAGCGCAGCTAATGGTGAGAAGTAGAAAATGTTTTGTCAATAAATAAACCACAAATGAGTTCCTCTCTATATTCCGTAAGGCACATTCTATGTAGATCCTGTAATTAAGGAGTTCCAAACTTAGCTAAGAAGCCATGTACATTTTTAAAATATAAAGCAGCACAAATACAGCATTAAGTCAGAAGTAATATTAGGAGTTTAGAGGCATGAGCAACTGCTGTAGTTCAGAGTGGTTTGAGAAGGCTTTATAAGCAAAAGACCTGAGGCCAGGCCAGGTCAGGTCAGTATGAAGGCCTGGACTACACTATCCTTCCTAGTTGATCTTCTTTCTTTGGCTCAGTCAGCAAGGAACTTCCAAACACATAAAAACAATAACCACCATCACACATCTTATAAAAGTTCTCCATAAACTACAAAATGTTAAATATCATATTACCTGACTCTTCAGGAGAGCAGGACGAAGTGAGTTATCTGTTATCATCACCATCATAATAGCATTGAATGTTCAATGTTCAATTCAATTCAATGCCAGACACTGCACTGTTGGCTGGATAACATAATGCCTATTCACAATCCCTTTTCCTTGTTTGTCCTTAATTAGAGAGTCTAGGCAAACAGAATGTTTACTTTCCTAGTAACTGGAGGTATCCACATGTCAAAGTTCTGAATAATAAGACATAAGTAGAAATCTTTTGGAGGTTCCTGGGAAAGCTTTTGATTCTCTTGCTACCATGAGGCTGAAAGCCAACACACTATATGGCTGGCTGGGAAAACAGAAGAAGCATCCTTGATTGTAACACTATCTACACCAAAGGCAGCAACTGCTTATTCTAAACTTCTTGTAATGTGAGAAAAATGCACTGTTTAACACACTATGCGCTTTCTCTTACATAAACTGAAAATATCCCTGAGATAAATGCTTACCATGTGCGTAGCCAAGGTTATAAAGTAGGTAGGTGACAAAAACAGAATTTAATCCCATTTCTGACAGACCCAAAGCCCTGACCTTAACCAATACACTAACAAGGCTACACACAGTGTCACAAAAACCAGGTCTCTTAATGACCAGTAGTGTGGTTGTTCTGGTTTGAAGGACCAGTCATCCCATGATTGTTATAGCCATTTTCCTCATTAAACTTCACATTCTGGGTACACCTTAATAATACGTTCCAAAAACAATGACTCCAAATATCACTGGGTTTTAGACTAAGGGCAACGAGAATGAATTTACTGATTCACACATATTGGTCATCTTCTTCTGATTCCCTGTACCCCCCTCAACTATTTTTTTGAGACAGAGTCTCATTCTGTTGCCCAGGCTAGAGTGCAGTGGCATGATCTCAGCTCACTACACAACCTCCACCTCCCAAATTCAAGCAATTTTTGTGCGTCAGCCTCCCGAGTAGCTGGGATTATAGGCACGTGTCACCACACCCAGCTAATTTTTTTGTATTTTTAGTAGAGGTGGGGATTTGCCATGTTGGCCAGGCTGGTCTTGAACTCCCGTCCTCAAGTGATCCACCTGCCTCAGCCTCCCAAAGTGCTGAGATTATAGGCATGAGCCACCATGCCCGGCCCTGATTCATGACAAATCTATGACCCTCTTCTTTCATTGTGAATTTCTTTCATACTTGAAATCCAGAAAAGTGTAACATTTGCCTAGCAAAACTTTCCCTGTTCTCTTTTCTTTTTGTGCACCCATCTGGGGTTTCAAGATGGTCACAAGTCAGTCCTGCCCTTGTTTTTTATACAATAGACAAGGGTCATTTCAACAGACTAAGCATCAGATAACACTTAAAAAATAAACAGCAGACTATATCTGGAGAGCCGCTTATGCCCTACGATACAGCAAATTGGAAGATCATTCAGAAATATTTCAAAGCCCCATACAACACTGAGCTGATGGTGGCAGTGATCAACTGTTGGCAGCTGTTAAGGTTCTCATGAAATGCACTCCTCATCTGTTCTGTGGTTATGACTGGCCATTACATAGGAGGATTAATGGGGCTGCTTTTGACTGTCATGGAAAGTGTAAGATACGTTCTTTATATAGATCCCTAAGAGCAAACATCCCCTCTGCAGAGCTGATAGGTCACCCGCCTCAACCAATTAGCTAATTGTCTGAAATCATCCCTCACAGATCACGAAAAACAGTCTTGTAAATAAACTCTGTTCATACAGAAAGCAAGAGCCTTTTGTTTCCTTTTGAAGACCTTATTCAACTCTAAGGCCCCCTTCCATCCACAAAATTCTAAATTCTACAAATGTGAACAATCAGCACCAACGAATGAATCCTTCCAGCTTTATAGCGAATAAGTGCTTTTTTGACTATGGGTTGTTTTCTTTTAAAGAGAAAATTGTTTTTTAAATGTAGCTTCCTGACTGCACCAGGTGTGAAATGGTAAATAAAAGAACAAGCAGTTGTGTTGACCATCTTTGGTTGTTTCCGTCAAAGCTTACCAGACTGATGTCATTCTGGATGTTTTCTATTCTGCTTACCAAGTTCGGTCTTCTTAGAAAAAGTCTGTAGAATGACTGCCCTAATCCTAATCAAAACATACCATCAGATTCTAAAAGCTCAGGGCTATCTGGGAGATTGGTAGCTAGCTCTCACTGAATAGAGGAGTGAGTAGCCGCTTTTTCGTGGCTAATTCTAGGAACTGGCAAGACAGTCTTCCTCTTTGGCCTCCTGGGATGAACAAAGATGGGCTGAGAATCAATGATGTTGCCCTAAGTGACAAGAGGCCTTTATTCACCCTGTGCATACAGCCTCTCACGGACCCTTATTTTGCTGCTCCCAAATATAGTATTATTTTATTCAGATTCCTACCCTTTCCTGTGCCATTCCTCCTGTCACTTTGAAATCTTTCTTCAAAAGTCTAAAATTCCACAAATGAAGATGAACAAAGGGAAAGCCTACATCTGTCTCACCTGGGAACCCTGGAAAAGCTACACTGGTCATGAGAAGAGGCAAAAAAAAAAAAAAAAGAAAAAAAAATGGGCAGGAGTTTAGTAAGACTGGGGGAAGAGAGAAAAGGAAACTCCCCAGGAAAGGAAGAAAATAAAAGTATTTACCATGTGACAGATACCATGCTACGTACTTACACATAAATTCTCATCTATACCTCACAACCTCACAACAGATGACCCTAGGAAAGGGTGTATCTCTCAAAGCCTTTAACCAGTTTAAGAAATTTGCCCAAGGTAAATCTAGGTCTCAAACCCAGATCTGGCTCAAAATCATCTCTGTCCTCATCACAATGGTGAGCAGCCGCATGGAAGCAGGAAGGGACAAGGCTCATTTAAGGAACAGTAAACCTCCCTCCCACCTCCCTACTACCATGCCCAAGATATTTTTCATCTTCAGCAACATTCAAAGATGCTCTTTCTTGATGCCTATAAAATGAAATCAAGTTCATATACCTGGCATTAAAGGTGACTCCAGCTCAGTTAGAAGCTCCTGATTATATCTACTATCTTACTTTACCCCATACCCCATCACTTTATTCTTGAGTCTATGGTTTTACATCTCTCATCCAATAAAGGAAGCATTGCTTTTATTGGATATATTCATGTATTCATTCAACATTTATTAAATGCCTATTATGTGTCATTTCTTCAATACACTTTTATTGAGCAATTGCTGTGCTCTAGGCATTACTTAAGAGCCTGTGAATAGAGAAATAAGAAAGGGGATAATATTGGTAAATGGTAAATATTGGAGAATGACAACGAGATATATTTAGGGAATCAGTATAGCATACTAAATGTTGGTGTGACAGGAGATACCAATGTAGTCCCCTTCAATAATCATTGCCTTTAGATGTGCTGAGCTGAGTCACTAGCAGATCCTGGGATTAAGGCTTAGGTATAGTTTAAGTTCAATTCAAATATGTCATCAAATGGAGATGATGAAAGAAGCAACCATAATGATCCTGCACTAGGGTCATCAGCTCCAGGACTGCCAATGGTTTCTTAAAATATATCATTTAATGCCCATGCTCATGAATCTCATCAAATAGTCAACAATTTCACTTTGGTTACACCTAATGTCACTCTTGGGGTCTTGTTTAAATGGTGACTCCTAAAGAACAAATATTCAGGACCTGCTAGGTACCTGCCCGCCATACTCTTCGTTTCACAAAACTCACCTTTTCAAGATGTTACCAAAGGTCTAATTCCCTCATTTGTCTCTCTATTGCTAGCCTATCCTTTGTCTCAGTTACTTCTCTCTTCAGGGATCTTCTACATCCCATCACTTCTCAAAATTTCTGATCCAAGTTATCATCTGAATGGCTAAGTGCAATGTTTAAAAATGCCTCAGAATCTCCACCAGCCTGTGTGGAAGAGAGACAAAGGTCAGTGTGTGTTGTGCTCCCCTCCCCATGGACAGTGCCTAATGAATTCTGGCCAGAGCCAAAACAATGAAATTATTTATCTCCACCTCCACTATTGATGCATAGCAGAAATAAATATAGGGATCACCACCTTCTATGCACATGCAAGTAAGTATACTTGCAGAAACAAAAATTTCAACCTACAATTTCAGTTTTTCTCACCTTTTGCTTACACTCTAGTGAATGCTATCAATGGATCTGCCCTGAACCTACCCTCTGTGCCTCTTCTCAAGATCATTCTCACATCTCATTACTCCCAGCCTTATTCTCTGTTGAAATTAAACTCCTCCTTCAAGGCTTACCTTAAATGCCACCTCCTCTAGGCTGTTGTCCTTGATCTTTAAAATACAATACAAACCCTCCCTCCTCCAAACTCCTTCAAGACTTTGCACTTTTTTTTTTTTTGAGATAGAGTCTCGCTCTGTCACCCAGGCTGGAGTGCAGTGGCACATCTAGGCTCACTGCAAGCTCCACCTCCCGGGTTCATGCCATTCTCCTGCCTCAGCCTCCAGAGTAGCTGGGACTACAGGCGCCCGCTGCCACGCCCAGCTAATTTTTGTATTTTTAGTAGAGACGGGGTTTCACCATGTTAGCCAGGATGGTCTCGATCTCCTGACCTCGTGATCCACCGGCCTCGGCCTCCCAAAGTGCTGGGACTACAGGCGTGGGCCACCGCACCCAGCCTGCACTTCTTGTTAGATATCACAAAAAGACTTGTGTGGTAGCTTCTTTTTTGTAAATTGGTTTTGAGGCCAAGGTTCACATCATTTAGACATCCTCCATAGTTCCTAGTACAGAACATGTATTTAGTACAAGTAGGAGGCTCTTAAGCACTTGATGAAATAATAAAATACCACTTTCAATGAGCTTTTCCATACATTACTTCAGGGTATGATTATCCCAGTTTTACAAATAAAAGAGGCTCAGAAAAGTTTAGTGATTCAGAAAAGAGGCCAAATTTTCCACAGAAGCTGAGATAAAAGACCCACATAAGGGGTTCAGATGTGAATGTAGGTACTCTTGAGTAATTGCTCCCACCTTTTATTGAATAACCCACTGAGAATATAAATTAGTTACTTTTTTGAGGAATCAACTTATCAATATGTATATCAAGAGTCTTAAGAAATTCATAATCTGAACAGTTTATCTATTTCTAGAAACCCACCACAAGAAAATATCTAGAGATGTAGACTGACTTACACATGACGATAACCATCATACTGTTGTTAAAAATAGTGATGAGATGACTGAAATCTTCTGCTTCCCTGTTGACAGACTGAAAATTCGTTTTCCTCCCAAACCCCAAAGAAGTGTCAATGTAGTACAAGAAGGAATAATGTAATTAGGGGAGGGAGAGAGGGAGGGGGGAAGGGAGAGATAGGGAGGGGAGGGAGGCAGGAAGGGAGAAAGAGGGAGGAAGGGAGAGAGGAAGAGAGAGAGAGAGAGGGAGGAAGAGGGAGAGAGAAGGAAGAAGAGGGAGAGAGAGGGAGAGAGGAATAAGGGCAAACAGACAGACTAGACATTCTTAACTATTTTCAAAAGATGGAAATAGATGAGATTATATTGGTAAATGTACATCATTACAGACATACTACAATGCTGATGTATCATAACCCACCCAAAGAAGCCAGGTTCAGGAACATGGGGAAAGGCTGTATGCGGCAGCCACTGCTGCTTCTTGGGAATTACAGCAACACTGTCAAATATAAATGAAGCATGAGGCACATATGTGATTTTAAAATTTATAGTAGCCACATTTAAAACGTAAAAAGAAGCAGGTGAAATTAATTTTCATATATTTTAGCCTAATATATCTAAAATATTATCATTTCAATATATAATCAATATAAAAATACTATGTATATTTTGCTTACTCTTGTTCGAAGTCTTTAAAATCTAGTGTGTATTTGATACTTGTAGCACATCTCACTTCAGATAAGCCAGATTTCGAGTACTCAACAGACTGGGTAGCCAGAAGCTACCATACTGAATAGCACAGAATTAGACAATAAGGAGAGTAACAGCAGGAAAAGGAGTAGAAATCAAAGTGATGAGTTGAAGGACTGTCTATAGAACAGCTGAGCAAAACATTTTAGATATGCAAGGAGTTAGAAAGTTTAACTCCTGTGTACTCTTTCTGAACAAATTACCAGGGATGATTTACAGCAAAATTAAAAAGCGTTTTAAGAAATAGGATAACATGGCATGCAAGAAAGATTTAACTCAGGATTTCAATGCAGGCCTTGAAATTAGAACAGGAACTCTGAGGACTTAGAGAAAAATGTGTCAAGATGAAAGTCATTTTCCTATAACAAATGTATGATTAAGAAGCTAAGCGATCTTAGTCATAAGGTAAAGGCAGATGCTTTTTTTCTTCAATCAGGAAAAACATCTCCAATTAAGATAAAAAAAGCAATTAAAATTCCAAGGTAAACAAAAGCAAAGACAAGGTATAAATGCAAAGGAAAGAAAATGTGGCAAGTGACAGAAAGAGAATCTATTTGATCTTGATGTTTGGAATATTCTCTTTTAAATATTACAGGCTTAATATCATCAAATTTTATTTTTGTCCTATGGGTCAAATTATGAAACTCAGCTATGCTGTGAATATTTACATGACTATAGTGTTGCAAAGCATATTTATTGTTTTTTAATTCTTAGAGTCAATCACAAACAAAACCGAAGATATTTCATAGATCTAATTGTAAATGTTATTCATCCATACAATGAACACTTTAAGGAGAAAAAAAATTAATTCCTTCATTTTACATGTTGGACAGTCAAAATATTCTGTATACAGTTATGGAGGGAAAAACAGAATTTTAGGTATAATTGATAAGCTGCATAAGACAAGTCTGCCTAAAGGCTTTAATGATTCAACAATATCTTTTTTAAAAAAACTAGGACACAGGGTCCAATGTCTTGGTGGCACAAAAATGGTTTAATGAGTGAGTCACACTGTAGCCATTAAATTATCCTCAAAATTTATAATAAACTTTATAATAAGCATTTTTAAGCTTACAACATTAAGTGAAATAAACTGTACCCAGGCTAGGTGCTGTGGCACAGGCCTGTAATCCTGGCACAGGAGGGAGGGAGGGAGGCGGGTGAATCACTTGAGCTTAGGGGTTCAAGACCAGCCTGGGAAACATGGCAAAACCCCATCTCTACTAAACATACAAAAATTAGCTAGGCATGGTGGCATGCGCCTACAGTCCCAACTACTCGGAAGCTGAGGTAGGAGGATTCCTTGAGCTCAGGAGGCGGAGGCTGCAGTGAGCCAAGATCGCACCATTGACTCCAGCCTGGGCAATGGGAGTGAATTCCTGTCTCAAAAACAAAAAATTGTACCCAAAATTGTAGAGAGAATATAAACACTAGGCAAACAGATGAAACTAGAGCCGTATTTATCTGTTACAGTTACATAGTCACCTGGCTTTAGAAAGGCAATCCTGCAAAGGTTTAGGAATTTGGTTGAGAAGACAAAAGTGGTACAAGTAAAGAGTCAGGTAGAAGTGCTTCTTCTTGGTACTAATTCTGATCTATCTCTCTGTAACTAACTCCTATTCCTCAACACACACATTTTGTAATTCATTAAATATTCACAGGTTCAGATTCTCAAGGCTACCTGAATAATGTAGGGTGGCCTCGGCACCATTAAACTGTGCAGAATAGTCAAGGGAGAGGCTTCTTGGAAGAACTACGCCTTGAGCTGCATCTCGAAGAATGTACAAGTTTGAAAATGGTATTTGAGAGTCTACAGAATTTTTAGTAGGCAAAAAGGAGGCAGAGGCCAGCACCCCAGACTGAAATGGAAAGGAACTTCTCGTGGAACAGAAGAAAATGAGGCCAACTGGAAGGCCCAGTAACCAGAAGATAGTGGGAGACACCGACTGTCCTCATCCTACCAGCTAACACACAGATTGGTGTTTCTCAGGGCTCTGTTTCCCAAGACAGAGGTATAACTCTCCCAAATTTGTTATCAGAGTTTCCCACTCTCTCCCACCAATTTATATTTGATCCTCTCTGTATTAGACAGATAAACTGTCTTTTCTCCTCCACTCCTTTCCTAAATCGCACTGTTGCCCATAAGATAAATTTCTCACTAGCAAATAATTGCATCACAGAGAGTAGAGTTTGCTTACAGAGACTCAGGACAATCAACTTGACAGCTGTAAAAAATTAAAAATAAATTAAAAAATAACAGGAAGAATGACTACAATTCTTCACTCTTCATGGCTGGGCTTTGAAATCAGAATGCCCAGATTAGCCAAAGTGAAAGCAATAAATCTGTTAAGGCACCTTAAATAGGGCTCCGTACTCAAAAAATACCCTTTATAAGCCTCCAACACCCCATTATTCAGACTTTTTATGAGTGAGTATCTCACATCCTTACTCTTCGGAAAGAGATATAAATAAAAGAGAACAGAAGGAAATAATATAAGCACACACATATGCCAGACACTGTGTAACAAACCCATAAAGTACTTGTTATTCCCATTTTACAGAATAGGAAATTGAACTTCATAGAGACTGGGTGATTTGCTAGCTATGTAAATACTGGAGCTGGGATTCAAATGTAGGTACTTCTCACTTTAAAGCTCCACATTCTTCCCCCTACATCATGCTGCCTGAGAAGAGAAGAGAAGAGGAGAATTTACCAAGTCTACATTAACGAGAAGCAAGAACAGAGAGGTATGGGCATCTATACCTCTCTTTGCATCCCTTTCCCATTTTTTTTTTTTTTTTTTTTTTTTTTTTTTTTTTTTTTGAAAAAAAATAAA
>NW_016811202.1:1727830-1748458 GCF_001698545.2 Rhinopithecus bieti
TTTTTTTTTTTTTTTTTTTTTTTTTTTTTTGTTTGGAAAAGAAACAAAATATTCCTGCTAGGTAAGACTCAGAGACTCTTTCAAGATGACAAAAGTGAATAGCCTCCAATAGACCTTTCTTTTTAGAGAGGGGCATTAAGTATCAGAGCCAGGGGACCTCTCGCATGATTCTGTCATGGCTCAAGGAAAATTTTAAGAAAAATACTGTTTACCTAGTTTGACCACAGCATCTAAAAGAATCCAGAAGGAGTGGTGAGGCAGAGAAAGGGAGAGAAAGGAGACTGACTCACTATTTGTTTTCCAAAAATAAAAACTCAAACCAAACACAGTGGGACTGAGCCATCCAGCTGGGTGCTCTAAGGATTAACTGTGTGTGTGGCCAAGTACTTTAACTTCATCTTTCTGATGGACCAGCTATAAAACAGAAAAAAAGTTCAGTATAAGGCTCCTCATCAAGAGGGTACCAAGAAAGTTGTATTTATAGCTTTTGAGATACAGACAGACCTAAACAAATGGCTTGACATGAAACCCCTGGTTCTAGTTCCCAGCACCCTTGCTGTGGCCAATGTCGTAAGGTTGGGTTTGGAGATCCGAATGTCTTCAGAGTGTCAAGTACCATCTCATATTTTTATATCCTCCTCATAGGGTACAGCTGGGCGATTTCATATGGATCCAAATTGATGTTGAAAACAGTGCCAACATAATAAGGTAGAAAGAACATGGGCTTTGGAGTTGGGCAATCATGGACTTGAGCCTTGGTTGTATGATTTGAGTAAGTTAGTATTTCTGAGACTTGTTTTCTTCATCATTAAAATGAGGATAATTATCTTAGAACATTCATGTCTTGAGAAATAAAGTTCCTGATACATAATAGACACTTACTTAAAAGTTAATTCCCATATTAGCCCTTGCTTCACACCATATACAAACATTAACTTGAACTGGATTATAGACCTAAATATAAAAGCTAAAACAACTCCTACAAGAAAACATAGGAGAAAAATCTTTGTGACCTTTAAGTAAACAAAAAGCATAAATCATAAAAGAAAAACTGAAAACTAAGCTTCATCAAAATTCAAAGCTTTTGTTCCTCAAATGATACAATTAAGAGAAGGAAAGGGCATGCCACAAACTGGGAGAACATACAGTTGAACCTTGAACAACATGGGGGTTAGGGGCATGGCTCCCTCCAATGCAGTCAAAATCCATGTACAACTTTTGAGTCCCCTGAAACTTAACTACTATAAACAGTGGAATAACACATACTTGGTATGTTATATATATTATGTATTGCATTTTTACAGTAAAGATAGAGAAAAGAATATCATAAGGAAGATTAAAATGTATTTAGTATTGATTAAGTGGAAGTAGATCATCACAAAGGTCTTTGCCTTCATCTTGACATTGAGTAGGCTGAGGAGAAGGAGGAAAAGAAGGGGTTAGACTTGCTGTCTCAGCAGTGACAGAAGCAGAAGAGGTAGAGGAGGTAGATGGGGAGGCAGGAGAGGCAAGCCCACTCAGTGTCACTTTTACTGAAAAGAATCCAAGCATAAATGGACCCATGCAGTTCAAGCCCATTTTGTTCAAGGATCAACTGTATTCACGTTTTCACAGATTGAAAGAAATGTTTAATATATTTCTATCTTACAAAGAACTGGTAGCCAGATCATAAAAGGAACTTATACAATTCAGTAAGAAGATAAATGACACAATTTTTTAAATGGGCAAAAGATTCGAACAGATACTACACAAAAGAAGATAGTATACAAAATGCCAATTAGCACATGGTGCTCAACATCACTAGACATCAGAGAAACAAATGAAAACCACAATGAATACCATAACATATAAACCCATTAGAATGACTAAAATTACAAAGGCTGATCACACTAAGTACTTCTGAGGTTGTGAAGCAACTGGAAATCACAGACACTGTTGATACGAAAGTAAAACAATACAGTTTGGAAGTTTCTCAAAAAGTTTAATACGTATCTACCATATGACTGAGCCATTCAACTTCTGGGTATACCTGGCAGAAATGAAAATGTGTGCTCCGCAGAAAGATTTGCAAGTGAATGTTCATATCAGCTTTATTTAAAATAGCCAGAAACAAGAAAGAACCCAATATCTATCAATAGGTGGTATATCCACACAATGGAATACTACTCAGCAATAACACGGATACATGCAAACACATGGACACATCCAGAAATCACTATGCTGAGTGAAATAAGCCACACAAAAAGTGTACATACTGTACTCCTATAAAATGCAAACTAATTTAGAGTGACAAAGAACAGAGGAGTGCTTGCCTGGGGCTAGGGGCAAAGAAAGGGACAGACTGCAAAGGTGCAAGAGGAATGTTTTGGGGATGATGCCAGTGTTCTACATCTTCATTGCAGTGCTTGTTTCATGAGTACGGATAGACACCTATCAGACTCATTAAATGTACACAGATATAATTTACTGTGTGTTAATTATCCTTTGAAGTTGATAAGGAAAAACATTTCTTGATTATTAATGAGGTGTTTGGCACTAAGTTACAAATCATCTTACTTAATTCTAACACTTTTGATGAGGTAGGCACTATCATCTCTATTACAGATAAGAAAACAGGCTCAGAAAGTTTAAAGAACTCATTGAAAGTCACCCAGATAGTAAACAGTAGATTTGGATTCAACAATGTATGCTGGCATCAGGCCAGATAAACTTACCTTCCAATGCTATTATTCCCTACAGTGCTTAGGGCATCCTCAGAAAGGAAAAGCCCTGATAGCCTAGGGACAAGAAGAGTTGCTAGAGATTTCCTTCATCAGGACCGAGAAATCCTCTCAAGTAGGGGAGATTTTTTTCTTTTTAATTTTTTTTTTAATAGGGGAGTTTTAGCAGCCTTTTTCAAAGCAGCTTGGGAGAGTGGGAGGTGGGGTACACCTCTGCTTCTGGAGCCGAGGAGAATCCTCTCACTTGGCTCCAGCATTTGCTGGTATTTTGTTAACTTTTGGCTCCTCCACATTCACCCACCCACTGGTTTCCCAGAGTAAAAATGCCAAAATAGCTTGGCTGAACAGGCGAATGGATCACAGATGACAGAGGTAAAAAAAAAAAAAAAAAAAAAAAAAAAAAAAAAAGAAAAAAAAAGTAAAGAAAATCAAGAAGCTCTGTAATATGTTTCTTTTTAAAGGTAAAAACAAATTGCACACTTCCTCATTCTTATTCTCTTTGAGTTGTCTGTCTTGTGAAACATTCTGTTGTCTATATTTTCATTCATCACATTGGAAAAAGGCAAATGGGTCATGCTGAAAGTTTAAGTAAATTTACCGTCTTCCTATTTCAGACCAGCTGTAGTCCATCTTCCCTGAAGCCTGGCCAACAGATCAAGGAGAACACGGCTTGAGCTGCAAAAACAGACCACAGAGAGAAACCCTGGGAAACTAGGCTCTAGGGGGTAGCTCAGGAGGGGAACCCACACTGTGGAGGGACAGTAAAGAGGCCTGGGTGCCGGGATTAACTCTAATCATCCGTGAGACTCTGGCAAGACATGCTCTCCCTCAGAACTTCCAAAGACTGGAATGATCAGGTTTTTCAACTTTTAACAAAGGCCCAGCGTTTCTAACCAAATATAATCTCCCTAAACCCTCAGTTTCTCATGCACTTCCTCTTTGAGGACTGCTGTGCTGCCTGTTTATTCCCCAGAAACCAAGTTTCGCTTTCTGAAATCTTATAAAGCCAAGCGACTTTTCATTGTTTCACTACAAATTATGATACCAAATAAAAACTTCTAAAAAGTATATACAAGGATAAACTGAAATTCAGCCATAAGCCTGAGTGTGTGTTATTGAGAGTCAGGGACTAAATGCTCTAAAACAAACTGTGATGTTTTCTGGTTGTTCCTCATTTCCATTCCTGACTTAGCCTGAACTGCAATTTTACTAAAGCTCCTTTGCTTCCCCTTCACACACGTTAAGAATTCACCATAGGAACATGTGCTTTTGTGCTCATTGAACTAAAGCCTCCTCCCCAAACTATGCTCTGCCAAGTTGTTTCTGGTAAGCAACTTTGGAAAATAAAAATTCCCTAGACATTCTGAACAGTGGTATGAGAGGAAGACACACAACCCGGCAGGAGAACTGAAACATTCCCCCTTGTGTCCACTTCTGTCCTGGGAGGATGGGGGAAGGAAGTCATGGAAGAAGCTTTTTAGAGGAAACAGACTCGCAGGACTTTTGCTGCAAACAATTGGGTACTGTATCCAGCTGTTGACTGAGGCAACTGTCAGCTCAAAACCACGTGGAGAACAAGGGAGTCAGAGTTCCTTCTCCTAAAATAGGACAGGACTACACTTCTGTTTCACATGTCATAGCCTAGTACCTGTACTCCAGCTCTCAAGCCCATTCTCAGTGTTAGAAGGGGCCTTCGGCATCCTTTACCCAGTGGCCTTTTTTTTTTTTTTTTTAAGAAGTGGAATTATTTATTTCTATATACAAGATTCTGTATAGAAGCATAATGTAGAAGTAAAAGCAGAACTGCTCTGGGGGCAGGGGATGCAGGCAGAGAGCTCTGCCAGCTGAGCTGCTGTCATCCCTTTCATCAAGCAACTCTTGATGGATTCCCAGGGCCACAGGGAACACTAAAAGGTCTTTGTTGATTCTCAGCCTGGGATTCATGGTACCTGTGAAGAGTACAGATGAACACATAAATGACCATGCCCTTCATTTGATTCAGTAGAGGGGTGGTACGAGATTTGGTTCTCACATCTTCTCCTTCAATAATATCATTAACTCCCAGTGCTTCGTTTACGATTTCTATGTGAAAGTCTCACGCTGTACATTTTTAGACATGATCTCCCTACTTAAAGCCAAGCATCTAAAGCATACTGCTGGGAGGAGACCAGCAGGGAGCTGGGTAAGTAGATAGGGAACTGGAAGTTTGGCAGCAGAATTCCAAGTGTTTGGTCCCCAAATCCAGGACCAGGACTCTAATTCCAAGGAGACTGGTGAGAGAAAACAGTAATGGGAGTCTTGACCAAAAGGAACCAATTCTAAAAAGAATTGGGGGGCCAGGTCAGGCACAGTGCCTGTAATACGAGCACTTTGGGAGGCCGAAGTGGAAGGATCACTTGAGGTCAGGAGTTCAAGACCAGCCTGGACAACACGGTGAAACCCTGTCTCTAATAAAAATACAAAATATTAGCTGGGTGTGGTGGTAGGTGCCTGTAATCCCAGATACTTGGGAGGCTGAGGCAGGAGAATCGCTTGAATCCGGGAGGCAGAGGTTACAGTAAGCCTAGATCACGCCATTGCACTCCAGCCTGGGCAACACGACCAAGATTCCGTCTCAAACAAGCAAACAAACACACACACACATACAAAACAATTAGGGGCCAAAGTCAGACAGGGACTAGTTTTAAGGCTGACTTGATGCTGACTCCCAGAAGCCTGGATCAGGCTCTTAAATCTCATGCCATGTCATCCTCGTTACATGCAGGATGGCTTCACAAAACCCGTCATAAGGCACGAGAGGACAGAGCTCAGCAGAGCTTCACAGCTCAGCGTGTCTGCGCCTAGCCTGCCTAGCAAGTTGAAAGTATGTAATAAGCTGAAAGGATGCAGACCAGATACTCTTAACACTTTTTAGGTCACTCACTGAGAGACCAAATAGCCATTTCTCCCTTCACCCTTATTACAGAATTCATATTTTGTTCAGAGAACTGGTGAGATCTGATGGTATCAGGGAAGGTAAATCCCCTCCCTTTACCCCAAGGGCTGAATCAAAATCAATTATACAAATCCCATTCCTTATTGCTGGGAATGATCTAGAGGTGGGCATGTGACCTAGTCCTGGCCAAAAAAACATAAGGGGTTTTCTGGGGAGGGAAAGTGCCTGATTTTCCCGATGACATGCTTGAGCCGCTGAAAGAATGCTGAAACTTCCGGCCTCTTGCTTTGCTAAATGAATATCAAAGTCCTTATGATTTAAGTCACTATTAGTCAGATTTTCTGTTAACTGCAGCTAAAAGTTCTCCTGACCTGCTGACCCACTTGAGAATCAGATTAAAACTATGAGTCCTATATCCTGCAACCTCTATTATATGGGTACATAGAGTATTTTACCTATAATTTTTGAAGGTTCACAGATTTCAGATCAAGAATCCTTATTCAAGACCAGTAGTTCTCAAAAAGTGGTCCCCGTACCAGCAGCATGAGCATTATCTAGAAGCTTGTTACAAGTGTAGCTTCTCCAGCCCTACCCCAGATCTACTGAATCAGAAACTCTGGGAATGGGAGCCAGGAGTGGTGGCATGCACCTGTAACCCCAGCACTTTGGGAGGCTGAGGTGGGCGGATCACTTAAGATCAGGAGTTGCAGACCAGCCTGGCCAACATGGTGAAACCTCGTCTGTACTAAAAATACAAAACTTAGCTGGCATGGTGGTGTGTGCCTGTAATCCCAGCTACTCGGGAAGCTGAGGCAGGAGAATCACCTGAACCCAGAAAGCAGAGGTTGCAGTGAGCCGAGATTGTACCCTTGCACTCCAGCCTGGGTCAAAGAGTGAGACTTTGTCTCGAAAAAAAAAGAAACACTGGAAGAAACTATGGGGATGGGGCCCAACATATTTTACAGACTAATGATACGATTCATGACAAAATCTGAGGACCACTGCTTTGAGCCCAGCATTATTCAATAGAACTTCCTGTGATAATAGAAATGTTTACATCTGTGCTGTCCAGAATGGTTTCTACTAGCAACATATGTCTACTGAGCACTTGTGGCTAGTACAACTCAGAAACTGAATTTTTAATTTTACTTGGTTTTAATTTATTAAAAGTTAAATAACTGCCTATGGCTAATGACTACTGTATTGGACAGTGTAACTCTAGATAAATATAAGGTATTTTATATTGCCAAATAGCTCCTGGTAC
This sequence comes from Rhinopithecus bieti, assembly GCF_001698545.2. Classification (NCBI taxonomy): domain Eukaryota; kingdom Metazoa; phylum Chordata; class Mammalia; order Primates; family Cercopithecidae; genus Rhinopithecus; species Rhinopithecus bieti. Next base: position 1,734,750 of record NW_016811202.1, read on the forward strand.
TAAACTACAAAATAAAGAAGTGGTTCTCAAACTTCAGTGTGCATCAGAATCACTGGAAAGCTTGGTGAAACACAGACTGAAGGCTCCCAGCCTAGAACTTGTGATTCAGCAGCTCTGGCTTGGGGGCCTGACAATTTGCATTTCTAACGGGATCTTACGTGGTGTTGGTGCTGTTGGTCCAGGGATGGCACTTTGAGAACCACTGAAATAAGGAAAACTTGCCGTCTTCCTATAACCTGTGCCATGGGCCCAGCAGGTGCTTGATATTACTGAAAGAATGATGGCTACCCTCTAATAAAGGAACACTTTTGGAAGTGTCCACTGTGTTCCAGAGACCATGATTACCTCCTCATAATCATCAGGTGGCAGGCTGTATGTTTTGAAAGAGATTCATAGAAAGGTTTGCTTAAGGCACTCAGTCTTATTGCTTACTTCTCTTTGTTTTAAAGTATTAATTCATAAATTATTTAGGTCTAGGCAAGTTTGTGAAAGAATATACATATGTGATATTAGTACAGATCATATCACATGTACTGTACTGTATCATATCATATGTATTGTATCATACATATAACATATATAATATATAATATATATGTCACATATATGTCATATATGTAATATATATGTCCAGAATTGCTGAAAACTAAAATATTCAAGAGTTAAAAAGGCTTTTGACACCACAATGGTGGCATGAATGACAATATGACTTGTCATCTGGAGTGGGGGCTAGGCTTTCTCAAATAACACCACATAGGAAATCATGTGTGCCAAAGACCTGGTCTGGACAGCAGTACAGCTTTCAGCATTAATGGGAAAGGCAAGAATCAAGGACAAACACACAGGGGACTTTTCTGAAGGTCAAAAAAGCAACAATAAATACCAAGCCCAGAAAAGCTTTTAGATCTGACCTTTTCCTGTGCTGAAGCCATTCGCCTTCCAGCATCTTCAATCTAATAGACTGAAGTGGGCTGAAATGGCTCTTAGGAGAGAACTGGGCTACTCTTTTCCTTAATGCTGCCTCTCCACCACTACTCAAGCAGCAGCAGCATTACTGGTAATTACATCATTATGCCATAATGGAACACATGCGGTGCAAGTGAAACAGCCTGGCGGCTCCCCAGTTGAGGAGACAAGAAAAGGACTCCCCTTTCACTGTTCAATTTCTATTAACTCTCTAGGTTCTGGCTTATTTTCAAAGGCAAACCACCTTTATGACATTTCATAGTCTTAAGACAGAGACCACAGAGTGCAGCTTAGTCAAAGACCAGGAGTGAAGTTAACGCATTAGTGTAATAGAGATCCTCCACTGGAATGGGGATTAGGAGATGTGGGTGCGGTTCTGGCTTTGCTAAAATCACTTTATGTTACTTGAGGGAAACCATGTTTGCATCTTTTAGATTTCAGTTTCCTCATCTATAAAGAACAGCAAAGTTTCTGGGCCGGGGATCCCAAAATGTCCCAGTGGGCAATTTGAGATTGGCATGAATGATCACAAGAGCTCTCCCACCCAACTCTAACATTCTGTTATCAAAAAAGATTCCATGAACAGGAGAGACAGGAGTGAAGTAGTATTTGGAAGGCCAACTCTATTTGATCTTCACCAGTTAACTAGAAGAGAATTCTTGCCTCTACTCTGACCCATATATCGGTGTCAGGTCATCTTCATCAACATTCACACCAACTCTTCAAAAGACCAAGCTCAGGCTGGGCATGATGGCTCATGCCTGTAATCCCAGTGCTTTAGGAGGCCGAGACAGTAACATCACTTGAGCCCAGCAGTCCGAGGCTGTAGTGAGCTATGATCGCGCCACTGCTCTTCAGCCTGGGCAACAGAGAGAGACCCTGTCTCAGGTCTTCTCAGAGACAGAAAGTACACAAAAGTACCAAGTATACTGAGATTAAAATGAGGCAACTGATGTTCCTGCTGTCACAAACTCCTTATAGGACCCTGGCTGGGTCAGTCACTTAACCTTAGCCAACTCATCTTTAAGACATAGTGGCTGGGTGTGCTGGCTCGTGGCTCACGCTTGCAATCCCAACACTTTGCAAGGCCGAGGCAGGTGGATCACTTGAGGTCAGGAGTTTAAGACCAGCCTGGCCAACACGGGGAAAGCCTGTCCCTACTAAAAATACAAAAATTAGCTGGGTGTGGTGGTGTGTGCCTGTAATCCCAGCTACTCGGGAGGCTGAGGCAAGAGAATCACTGGAACCTGGGAAGCGGTGGTTGCAGTAAGCCAAGATCATGTCACTGCACTCCAGCCTGGGTGAAAGAGCAAGACTTTGACTCAAAAAAAAAAAAAAAAAAAAAAGACACAATGGTGGAGGGGATGATGTTTAGAAATTAGACCCCTTCAGCTCAAGTAGTTTATGATTTTGATATCTCTGTACAAGTTTCAAATGCTACTACTGGATATTGGGGCACTTGAGGATGAGATGTTAGCACTAATAATGTGGTAACAATGACAAATCCTGCAAGACAGAAATGTTTATATTTTCTTATAGTATTCTAAAGGTTTTCTCACATACAAGGAAAAAAATATTACCTATAGCAGACCTCAAGAATCAAAACATGCAAAACTACATACTAATTGTTTCACATCTCAGAATCTTCCCTTTTTAGCATCCCAAAAGAAAGTCATATTATGTTCTTTTTAGTTGTCTTCTGGTCCACCTAAAGTAGGTATAAGACTTTGGTTTTGAGCAATTAAGTTAACCTAGATACCATGAATGACACTCCCAAAAAAAAAAACAATTTAAAAGCTAAATAAAATATTCTTAAATATTAATTTTGAAAATGAGTCATGCTGTCAAGAAGTAAGGAATCTGTAGAGAACAAAAGTTAAATGAAAGCAGGTGGAAGCAACCTGAATATTCACTGACAATGAGTGGATAAAAAAATGTGGTATATACATACAAAGGAATATGATTTCAGCCTTAAAAGGAATGGCATTCTGAAATGTTACAATATGGATGAACTTTGAAGACTTATGCTAAGTGAAATAAGCTGGTCACAAAAGGACAAATACTGATGATCCCACTTATATAAGGTACCTAGAGTCAAATTCATAAGGACAAAAGTGTGTAGAACAATGGTTGCCAGGGATTGGGGGTGGGTAAGTAGCGGGTAATAGGGAGTTACTGTTTAATGGGTACACAGTTTGTTTTGTAAGATGAGAAGTTCTGGAGATGGATGGTGGTGATGGTCATGCAACAATGTGAATGTATTTAATGCCACTGAATTGTTCACTTAAAAATAATTTTGATGTTATATATGTTTCACCACAATAAAAAAAACACAAGTGAAAGCAGAAATCCTGGAAAGAAATAGAATACCAAAACCATTTTTTACCCTGAGGTTATTTATGTAACAAACACTAGTGACAATCGTGATGACTGTTTCAAGTGTGGGCAATACATCTGCACACTAAAAGGGACCATAAAAAAACTGACCTGTCTTGACCAGTACAAAAGAAGTAATGTCTCTCCTAAAAGTCTGTAACCAAAATCTGGCTCTAATGCAAGTTTGTGACCAAATTCATGATACTTCAAGTGAAGATCTAAAAGCAGTCCAGGATTAATAATGTCCTCAGGCTACTGGAGGCAGCAGCCTCTAATCCATTTTGGTAGAATAAAAGTTTAACCTAGGCCTCAAATAGCTTCCAAAGGTAAAGTCCTAAGGAATATTGCTCTTAAAAGTAAAACAAAAACATACATGGAAATAAGCCATAACAACATAATGAATGACAGCCAGGAAAAACTGATGACAGAATCATATCTTCAAAGACTTCATACATTGGAATTAGAGACAGAATATAAAATTTTTATGATTTAGAAGAGAAGCTTGAAAAAATTAGCAAACGAGAGTATAAAAAAGAACTAAATACTTCTGAAAACAAACTAAACTGAATGTCCAAAAATGAAAATTATAATTGAAATGAAAAAGTCAATAGTCAAGTTAAACAGCAGATTAGATAGAGCTAAAGAGTTAGTCAACTAGTAGAGCAATCCAAAGAAATTCCATAGAATGTGACCCAGAACTAAATATATGAAAAATAATAGTTTAAGAGACATGGATGATAGAGTAAGAGGGTCTAACATGTATCTAATCTTGTAACTGAAGTTCAATAATTAAATAAGAGAGGATGGAGTATTATTCTATGCCTTTGGCTGATACGTTTTCAGAACCATTGAAAGAATACCAAACCGCATATCCAGTAAGCTCAGCAAATGTCAAGCAGGATAAACAGAAACCACATATTGTAATGAAACTAAAGAACATCAAAGACAAAAAAGAAGACATTAAAAGAGAAACAAGAGATCACCTGCAGAAGAATGGCAATTAGACTATCAGCTAACTCCTCGACAGCAACAGTGAAATCCAGAAGATCACAGAATAATTTTTCAGTGTGCTAAGAAAAAGTAACTTTCAATGCAGAAGTCAATAGCCATTGAAACTCAATGAATGCAAAATAAAGATATTTTCAGACAAAAAAACAGATTGCCACAGACAGACTCTCACTAAAGGCAATTCTAAAGGATAGACTTTAGGAAGAAAAATAATCCCAGATGGAAGATCTGACATAAAAGAAAACAAAGATGAGCACAGATATTGATAAATATGTGGGAAATGTGAACACTTCCAGTGTAAAACAAGAATATTACTTTATGTGGGTATAAATAAACAAGATAGAAAACACCGGCCAACAATAACATAAGTTAGGAGGAGTGATTCAAGTTTAGGTATGCTAAGTAAGATTCTTATATTACTTGGAAGAAGGGTGTAGTGCATTGAATGGTCGCTCCCCAAAAGATATGCCCATGTCCTAATCCCTGCAACCTGTGAATATTACCTTATATGGCATAAGATGTGATTAAGTTCAGGGTCTCAGACCCTTAGGCCATATAAGGTTATATTCATAGGCAGCACTTCTCTTGGAGAATTCAGGGAAACTCTAAATGTAATCATATGTATCCATATAAGACAGAGATAGAGGGAGAACAGATAGAGGGACAGAAGAGAGAGAAGGAAGAGACAGTGTGACCACGGGCAGAGACTGGAGTGATGCAACCATGAACCAAGGAACATCTGGAGCCACCGGAAGCCAAAAGAGGCAAAAGATTTTCCCCAGTGCTTTCAGAATGAACACAGCGCTGTAACACCTGGATTTTGGACTTCTGGCCTCCTGAACTGTGAGAAAATAAATTTCTATTGTCTTAAGCCAACAAATTTGTGGTCATTTGTTACAGCAATTACAAGAAACTACTACAGGCCTGGTGTAATAGCTCATGCCTGTGATCCTAGCATTTTGGGAGGCCGAGGCTGGCAGACTGCTTGAACCCAGGAGTTCGAGACCAGCCTGGGCAACATGACGAAGCCCTGTTTCTACAAAAAAAAAAAAAAAAAAAGAAGAAGAAGAAGGAGGAGGAGGAGGAAAGACAAAAGAAACTAATACAGAGAGTAAATATATTGCTGTACTTTAGGCCAAATTAAAAAATTAAAATATATGTGCTGAGAAAGCTCAATTCTCCCTAAGTGAATTTATTAATTTAACATAAACTCAGTAAAAACACCATATCTTTGGTCAGATGTGGTGGCTCATGTCTGTAATCCCAGCACTTTGGGAGGCTGAGGCAGGTGGATCGCCTGAGGTCAGGAGTTTGAGACCAGCTTGGCCAACATGGCGAAACCCTGTCTCTACTGAAAATACAAAATTAGCTGGGGTGGTGGCATGTGCCTGTAATCCCAGCTACTCCGGAGGCTGAGGCTGGAGAATCGCTTTAACTTAGGAGGCGGCAGTTGCAGTGAGCCAAGATCTCGTCTCTGCACTCCACCCTGGGCAACAGAGTGGAACTCCATCTCAAAGAAAAACAAAACAAAACAAAACAAAAAAACACCATATTTGTCTTAAATAAGAGAATATAATTGTGAAGTTCGTAATTGTAAAGTTCGTGAAGAAAAACAAGAACAGCAGAGGACACTATTACAACCATATGGTAAAACACACCTCATTAATCAAAACAAAGCATATTGCTATATCTATTTTATATGTATATATACAGACAAACCAATGGAATTTAATACTTAATAAGTTCACAAATGGTTACTAATGCATAAAATGCTTAGATTATGATAGACGTAGTACCTCAAATCCATGAGAGTTAATGACACTGTTAGAAATAAAGCTGAAACAAAGTTGAACCTGTACCTCCAAGCATAGATTAGGAAAAATTCCAACTGGATTAGAGATTTAAATGTAATATAAAATGAAATTATAAAACATAGCACATTTCTTTTATAACCTGTAAGTGGGAAAGTCTATTACCTAAAATCCAGAAACCATAACAATGATTGTTACAGTGACTACACAGAAACCTGTAAATCTAAAAATGAAAACTATTTTCAAACCCTGCATGGCAACACAGATACACCCCGCCACACCCCACACACCCCTATAGGCAAAGCAAGGAAAAAAATGGTAACTTGGGTTAGAAGACATAAACATTCCGCTAAAATTCACAATTCCTATTACAAAGGGCTAATGTCTTACATAAAGAACTCCTACAAATCAATAAGACCATGAACTCTGCAGAAAACTGAGCAAAGAATATGAACAGATTGTTCACAGAAAAACAATTCTAAATGATTTTTAAACATGTGAAAAGACCAATGTTGACTTACAAAAGGAATACAAATTAAAAATACACTGAAATGTTACTTTTATTAGATTGGCAAATATACAGAACTTTGGTAATCATCTCGGCAAGACTGTAGAAAAATAGGCAGGCGTGTAAATAGTTACAAACCCTCTGGAGGGCAATGTGGCAAAATTACATATAATCTATCAAAAGTGTAAGAGTATACATCCTTTAACCAGGCAATGCCAGAAACTGATCCTAGAGATAAACTAACATGTGCACGATGATATATGTGCATTTTGGGAACTATTTAAAAGAATAATATTGAAAACAATGTAAATGCTCATCAATAAAGACTTAGTTATGCCTTCACCAATGGATGTAATACCACTCAGCTGCTTTTTAAAAAGGCATGGGGAAGAAAACTCTTCATGTATCAACATGGAAAGAGCATCAAGATATACTATGAAGTAAAAAAAGAAGGTATAGAGAAAGTTGTCCTTTATTTGTGTAAATGGAGGAGTTAATATATATGTGTATGCATATTTGTAATTTGTATTAGATATATTCTAATATATATCTAATATGTTAATAGGCCAACATATATTATAAAGATAAATACACTGGGGTATTAGAACTGAGCAGATGGAGGCAGAAGGATAGAGAGGAGACTTCTCACAGTATACTTTTCAAATATTTAGTGTTTAAGTCATGTGCATGTATTATCTATTAAATTTAAACATTTTAATAAGTATGCAAAATAAAATACCTAGAGTAACTTGTAATGAAGTGGAGTGTAACTTCCAAATAAGCAGAGGGATAAAAGGAAATTAGAAAAGGAAACCAAATGCTCCATCCAAAAGGTACGATTAAAAAAAAGAACAGAAAATTTCAGTATAATATAAGGTACAACACTACATGGTTGCAACAAATCAAAACATTTCTATAATCACAATAAATATAAATCAATGTAATTCACCATTTAAAAGATAAAGACTGTCTCACTGTATTAACCACAATAAATGTGATTTAACTAAATTCCCAAGTTAAAAGAAAGATTTGTCAGACTAAACAAAAACATAATCTAGCTACATACTGTTTTTTAAAGATACACCTAAAATATAAGAGCACAGGTAGGTTGAAATCAAAGAATGGAAAAAATTACATAAAGTATATACATTACTCAAAGAATGCTGCTGTAGCTATATGACTATCAAGCAAAAAAAGATATTAAGGTAAAAAGGCAAAGAGGGTCAGTCACTTCACAAAGACAGGAGGTTCAAAGGCCCAGGATGTCATGTACTTCTAAAAAGTATGTGTACCTAGTAATACGGCCTCAAAATATATAAAGCAAGAATTGACATTACTACAAATAGAAAGTTACAAGTCCATTACATAATGGGAGATTTTTAAACAACCTCCCAGTAACAAACATAAAAAAAGTGAGGCTCCTTTTGCCAACTCAAGTTAACCTTCCTTGGAACTAGATAACCATATCAGATACACAATTTCTTACTTAATTCCTAAGAAAATTAATCTGAATGGAAAGACATTCTTCCTGTCTGGTTCTGGTGACCAGTATTCAAATACAGAAATGAGAAGTTACACACGAGCTGCATAAGCAATCACATAGCTAGACACTAACCCTAATGGCTTTGCCAGCAATTCGGTGTGCTTATGCTTCAATTAATCTCTAAATTCCTCAAGGGAAGATGTTGGTCTCTTACACACATTTGTATCTCTTCCCATACCTACCACATTGCCTGGTATATAGTAGGTGCTCAATAAATGTTTTATGAGTCATCTACTACATACTCCTCTTAAAAATATGTATTCTCTCCAACACTATGAAGCACCTATTACATACCAGGTACTGTGTTAAGTACTGAGAATACACAGATGAATAAAAATGTCAGCTTTCCAGGGGACAACAACCTAGTAAAAGACAAATAGAAATATATTTTCTTTTCTTTTTTTTTTTTGAGACAGGGTCTCACTTTGTTGCTAAGGCTGAAGTGGAGGGGACACACACAGCTCACTGCAGTCAGCTCACCTCCTGGGCTTAGGCGATCCTCCCACTTCAGCCTCCCAAGTAGTTGGGACTATAGGCACGCACCACTATGACCTGCTAATGTTTGTATTTTTTGCAGAGATGGAGTTTTGCCATGTTGCCTAGACTGGTCTCAAATTCCCAAGCTCAAGCAATCCACCTGCCTCAGCCTCCCAAAGTGCTGGAAACGTAGGCATGAGCCACTGTGCCTGGCTTAGAAATACATTTTCTTAAAAAGCTATAAGTAGAGTTTTAAATGGAGTGGTAGATATATGAGCCCAGTGAAAGTACCTACAGACCTAACAGAAAGGTTCTCACCCATTTAACATATATTTATAAGCACTTACTGTATGCCAGAATCAGGCAGGTATTAAGAAGAGATATTTAAGTTAATTCTTGCCAAGCAAATGTGGGGTTGAAGTCAGGCAGAGGGTACTAAGGGCAATGAGAAAAAAGAATATAAGGTCCAGGAGAAAAATGTGATTTGCTCAAAGTCAAAGAGATTGGGTAGAGACTAGAACCTACATTCCCTAGTGTCCTTTCCACATTGCTTCTGGAATTCCTGGCCTCAAGCTATCCTCCCGACTTGGCCTCCCATAGTGCCGAGATTATAGGCATGAACCACCGCATGTGGCTCCCACATTGCTTCTCTACACTCCTTCCCCTTAGAACTGTCTTTATTCCACTACAGATTCCTGTCTAGGTCAAAGGCTTTTAACCAAAATTCAGTAAGAAATGTCTTTTAAATTGTAGCACGGTATCTATAAATACATTTCAATAAATATCCTTAACTGGACACAATATATGCTACTTTTTGTATTCTATTTTACTTTTAAAATGCTGGTGGCAACTCGTTACCATTGATTTCATTGCCTACTAATAGATCTCAATCCCCATTTTGTAAAATGCTCACTGCTTGCAATGGTTATTCCACCTCTAGCTTCTCACTTAATAGGCCCCGCAAAATTCCTATCCAAACATATTACTAAGCAACTACAATAGCAAACACTGTGATAGGCCTTGAGTTTGCTATATGTGGTTAAGTTCTTCAAAAAAGCATAAACCAGGGATTTTATCAAAATTTTCTGAGAAATTTTTCCCAAACTATACATATTTACATACATATCTACTGATATCAGAAGATTCAGTAGATAGCAGAGTAAGATTTGGACACATGGTAATGTTGGGAAAAGCCTTCCCAGGTAATAGCAACTTTAAAAATATATATATATATTTATAAAAATATATTATAAACGCATAATATATATAATTTTGCAAGTAGTTGGCAATGCTATGCTTGAAATACAAAGGTGGGAATGAGTGCAGTCATATATATTTTTTAAATTTCAATAGGGTTTTGGGGAACAGGTGTTATTTGGTTACATGAATAAAATCTTCAGGGGTGATTTCTGAGATTTAGTGCAACCGTCACCCCCAGGTGATAGCAACTTAATGATCTGAGGTCCCTTCCACTTTCATGAAAAAAATATTTGTGTAGGAAAAGGAGTCTGGTAACGGACTAGACACAGACAAGAAAAATGAAACCTCAGATAAGCAGAGGGACTTAACCGTGATTAAAAAGCCACTGGTAGGACAGGCATTAGAATCCAGCTCACCTGATTCCCAGTCCATTTCAGAAAGTTCCCACTAGGAAAATGAAGTCTCCCTATCAGTGTTCCTTCTCCATTTGCACTGACCTTTTCTTTATCAGAAACTCCCCAGGGCACTGGCTTACTAAATGCTAATTAGATTTCCTCCACCTGCTCTGCGATTTAGAGGGCAGTGCTAAGGCAGTGCCCTCCTCAACTAACAAAGCCACTGGCATTCCCGGTATGCAGGGGCTGGCCTCCCGTTCTTTAGTCAACATCAATTAAAGGGCTCCTATCCAAAGCCCTAAGGAGGAAGACAGAAAAGGGAGGGGTATTCCTTGATTCAAAAAATGAAGTACAGTCACTGATTGGGATTGATTGTTACTGTGGAGCTGGGTGGGAACAGGGAAAATTCTGGGAGGTAGGAATGGAATCTGGGTGAGGCAAGCAATCATCATCTTCTCACTCCCCCAAGGAATGCTATTGTTGAACTTGAGGGGATGAAGCCTTGCATTGCAAAAAGCCTTCATCCAAAATAACTTAAGAAACACTTCCCTTTCTCTTCTTGTTTCAATACACAGGTCCAAATTCCACAGCCAAGAATGACAAGTCCTCCATAATTTTATCCCGCTTTATGGAGGCATCAGAATTTAGTGAATATTCAGCCATTAACTGGCAAAGTTCAGCCTGGATGTTCAGCCATTAACTGCTGTGTAATTCTGGACCAGTTAGTTTTCTCTGGGCTTTGATTTTTCTCATTTGCAGCACTCACTCAGTTGATTTCAAAATCAAATAAGACAATGAATATACAAATGTTTTAAAAACTATATGGGGGTGTAAAGCTTTAATACAACTCCTAACACAAACTCAATTCAATGCAAACATTTACTGAGTTCCTAGAATAGTGTTTATACAGAGTTGGCACACAAACATTATAAGTATTAGCTGTTAGATGCACAAAAAACATACAGAGTTCTTAATGATGTGGAAATCACAGTCCACTGTAGGAGACAAGTTCTTTAACATAAATAGTACTAAATTTATGTTGATAAGTACTAAAATAGGCTGGGCACGGTGGCTCATGCCTGTAATCCCAGCACTTTGGGAGGCCGAGGCAGGTGGATCACCTGAGGTCAGGAGTTCAAGGCCAGCCTGGCCAACATGGCAAAATTAGATTTCTGTCTCTACTAAAAATACAAAAATTAGCCAGGTACCATGGCGCATGCCTGTAGTCCCAGCTACTTGGGAGGCTGAGGCAGAATTGCTTGAACCCAGGAGGTGGAGGTTGCAGTAAGCTGAGATCACACCACTGTACTACAGGCTGGGTGACAGAGCAAGACTCCATCTCAAAAAAAAAAAAAAAAGGATGAGTACTAAAATAGAATATGTACAAAGTGAGGAAGGGGGGTTAATTAACCCTGCTACTAAAGAGCAGGGGTTAAGGATTATAAAAAACCTTCTATATTCACGATATTTTCTCCATAGCCCTATCCCCAATTACATTCTATTCCCCATCATAGTATGGATGGGGAATATAATTGGGGATAGGGCTATGGAGAAAATACAGTGAAGAAGCAACTCAAATGGTTGCTTCTCAAATGATACTCCAGCATTAGAATCTCCCCATCTTTATTCACAAAGTTACATGAGAAATTTTAAAAATCCGCTAACCATTCAAGGAGTATTTAAGCTTTTATTATGTGCAAGGTATTCTTAAGGATCCAAAACAATACAAGACAGGTCCCTGAACCCAATGAATTTACCATTTAGCAAGGGAGATAAATCACATACAAAATTATGATACTAAGGTATATTCCTGAGCCATACAGTATCTCAGGGGTAAAGAGGAACAAAGTTCAAATATCTGGAGAAGCTCCAGGTTGAAAATTTCTGTCCTCTTTTCCCCCATAAACTTGGACCAAGAGTCACAAATACATTCCTCCTCCATCTAGCAATATCCTTTAACCTACTTTGTGCCAGACAACATTCTGCTCATGAGAAAAAAGCAATGAACAAAATAGACAAAAATCCTGCCTTCGAAGGGCATATGGTCTGGAAGTATAAAGGGTCAGGGAGGTACATATATGAGTGACTGGTGTGTGCGTGCACGCATGCATGTGTGTGATATAGCAGACTGGAAAGCATATGCTTTGGCTTAAGTGGACAGTTACCACTCAGTTCCAGCTAATTGCTGATAAGCAGAAATTTGGGCCCAGTGTTCCCAGATCTTGAAGCTGGACATTTTATGGATTTTATGTAAGAGATCTCAGCTTTTAACAATCTACGACTAATTAAAAGTGTTTAAAACACCGCAGGCCAAGCAAAACACTTGATAGATGGAATTCAGGCCAAAGATACCAGTCTATAACCTGTCTTAGAACACGTACCATGATTTTTGTCTTAGAGATGCAGTCACTTCATATAGTGTTATAAACCAAGTGCTACTGGGCTGGAGGCACAAGATCCAGCCTCTCAGCCCGTACCAAGGAGGTGAGGGCATTTACCCTGAGCTCCTTCAGAAAACATCTCAGAATACGTTCAGTGCTTAATTTTCTATTCTTTGTTCACTTCTCACAGCACTTACTGGCCACATCCATGTGTTGCCACATGCTGAGGTATTTCTTTGCTAAGAATGGCAAGACCATTCTGTTCAACCAGAAAGTCCATAAACAGCAACTCAACCAATGCAGCTACCTTGATGGTTTGATTATTCAACAGATTAATAGTGTTCATGAATATGATTAATTCTGATCTACTCTATAATAGGCTTGCTATTTAGAAATACAGTAAACTTCTGTCACCTGAAATTCTCAAGTCAGGGACTTTATGCAAATTATCCTGGACAAAAAATTTCCTATAGTTAAATCACATTTGTCCAGAAGTCACTGAAATACAGTACTGATGGCTGAAAAGCAAGCTACAAATAAATACATACAAATTACTACATAGTCACAATACAAATGTTTTAATAAAAATAGAAACAAAGTATACTATAAGAAGCAAGAATTTCACTAAATATTAGTGCCTACCACATGAGGAAAGGAACAATTAACCCTAATAAAAGCTGGTCTTTCACTACATATGTTTATAATAGAACTACACAGCATGTTAACAAATTGAAAAAAAAAGAAAAGACAGCAAAATAAACTGTATAGGTTTAAGTCTTCAACTTCAAACCTTGGAAAAGCATCTTTAAAGTCAGATAAGGCCAGGCATGGTGGCTTATGCCTATAATCCCAGCACTTTGGGAGGCTAAGGTGGGAGAATTGCTTGAGGCTATGAGTTTGAGACCAGCCTGGGAAACACAGCGAGACCCCATCTCTACAAACAAAATTTTTTAAAATTGTTTTAAAATTAATTTTTTAATTTTTAATTTGTTTAAAATTAATAAATTTATTTATTAATTAAATTTATATTTATGGGCATGGTAG
>NW_016811202.1:1750305-1787901 GCF_001698545.2 Rhinopithecus bieti
TACTATAAGAAGCAAGAATTTCACTAAATATTAGTGCCTACCACATGAGGAAAGGAACAATTAACCCTAATAAAAGCTGGTCTTTCACTACATATGTTTATAATAGAACTACACAGCATGTTAACAAATTGAAAAAAAAAGAAAAGACAGCAAAAATAAACTGTATAGGTTTAAGTCTTCAACTTCAAACCTTGGAAAAGCATCTTTAAAGTCAGATAAGGCCAGGCATGGTGGCTTATGCCTATAATCCCAGCACTTTGGGAGGCTAAGGTGGGAGAATTGCTTGAGGCTATGAGTTTGAGACCAGCCTGGGAAACACAGCGAGACCCCATCTCTACAAACAAAATTTTTTAAAATTGTTTTAAAATTAATTTTTTAATTTTTAATTTGTTTAAAATTAATAAATTTATTTATTAATTAAATTTATATTTATGGGCATGGTAGCACGCGCCTGTAGTCCCAGCTACTCAGAGGCTGAGGTGGGAGGATCACTTGAGCCCAGGAGGTCAAGGCTGCAGTGAACAATGATTGTGCCATTGCACTCCAGCCTGGGTGACAGAGTGAGAGAGACCCTGTCTCAAAAAAAAAAAAAAGCAAAAAAAGTCATTCTCAACGCCTGGAAAATTTATCATCCCTGCTGGTCACCAGTTGACTGTATTAATCACTGGCAATTATTGCATTAGAAACTTGGTCACCCTGTCTTCAAAATATGGTGCTGTTGCCTTTTAATGGGGTTAGTTTACAGTGTATATAAACTTAATGATAAATCAGCGACTCTACTATATTTGAGCCATGACTTACTGTAGCAAAATTAAAATCTAAAATGTAATGGAATAGCTCAAATGTACCTCTGATCAGCTGTGTGGCCTATGGTTTCTTTTCGTTACTAAAATCTGGGATGTGAAACTTGCATCCCTTATATAGTGTTTTGTGTTCCCCTTCTTTCTCATTAGAGGAGTCGCCCAAGGGCAGATTATCTTGTTATTAGTTTTGCTTTGGCCCAGAGTCTTTCATCTGCAAAACAGGTGCGTTGGTCACAAGGTAATATCTGAATAAAAATTTTCAGGGGGAGAAATATATCTTATATACCAGCAAATTAAAAAAACTCAAAGGCATTTACAAGGATGGTCATTTCAGCACATTTTTTAAGTAAATAAAATACTGTAACTGCTTATCAACTGGTTAGATTATGATTAAATTACAGTAGTATACTCGGACACTACTATAAAGATACTGAGAAAAGTTGAGGTTCATGAGCGCTCCCAGAATGTTATTCACCTAAAGGTTATTACCAGATGATGGCATCTGGCGTGGGGTTTTTTTTTTGTTGTTTTGTTTTGTTTTGTTTTAGCTTTTCTTGATTTATAACGAACATGTACTATTTTAACAAAAGCAATAATCTTTCCTTTAAAAAAGAAAATACAATTGACCTATATATGCAAATATGGAACTACACCCATGGTTTATTTTATCTCACAGGATTTTGGTGCACATTAACCATAAGGATAAAGAACAGTGTCGACACATAAGTATTCAAATATTACCTGATTTATGCTAAGTGAAAAATAACAAGGTATAAAACAGGGTAAACAGGGCAAGGGTCTGGGATGGGAAAGATGTTTTTTATTGACTACTACTGTACCCACGTTCTAGAAAACAGTCTGGGACAAAGCTTACCTGTTTATCATGTGTTGCAATCTCAGAGCAGAGAGCGAGGAAAGATTGGTAGAAAAGGATAGGAGGGAAAGGAAATCAAGGCTATATGCATCAACAAACTGGCTACAGCTTAACATGAAAACACAGACAACTGTTACAGGTTACAGGATGGGTTACAGGTTACAAGATGGGTTGTATGGAACTACTAATATCGTGTGTGTGTGTGTGTGTGTGTGTTTAAGGGGTAAATGGAGGAGAAAGGCAGACAGGAAGCAATTTATCTGCTGGTTCCTTCCCTTCTCTAGCTTCCATCTGCACTGGTAAGCGATGTCAACTGCCCTCACTCCCCACTTCCAGGCTGTGTTTACTCAGCCACTCTGGACAGTCACTGGGGAAGAACACACTCCACGTTTGAACCTGAAAGTGGTAGGAGAGGCCAGAGTCTGGCCAAATGGGGCTTAGGCACAGGAGTTGCTGTAGTTCTCTCCACAATGGACATAACAGAGACCAAACCAGAGCCCCGCCCTCACAGAGGGAAGATGAGACAGCCAGCACTGTTAGAAAACATGGCAAAAGCAGCAACATCTGAAGACTCACCACTGAGCAAGCAGACTGACTGAGGCACAGATATAAGAAGGGAATCTCGACAGACACACTGAATCTTACACAACACATACCCTTGTATACAGAATGGAACTTTAAGTATCATGTATTTAAAAAAACATACATTAGGAAAAACCTGTATTCAGTCTATACTCAGTAGTCTAATGAAAAGGGCAGGGACTTGGAGCCAGACAGTTCTGAGACTGAAAATCCTATCCATCTGTTCCTTGTTGTAAAACGCCAAGTAGGTTGCTGATCTGTATAATCAGGATACTATATGGTTATAGTGAAGATTAAATGAGCTAAGGTGGCTAAAAGAGATGTTAGGCTCTGGCAGACATGGTGCTGCCTCTTACATAAGAGGGGCTGATTCTTTTCCTTCCCTCATTCAATCCCTCCTCTGTGCTCCTTCAGGACAACCTCACATTATACTGCTAACATCATTCTGTCCAACATTATTTATATTTATGATCACTCGCTACACTGGCAGCTCCATGAGGATGGGATTATTTCTTAGGTGTCCACCTTTGCTGTCTAGTACAGCTCATGCTAACTAAGCTGGGGCTAAGCACATGTTTGCCGAAGGAACCAAGAACTTCAAACACCAATTCTCAGGGGAGACAGTTTTTCATAAGACCATTAGTAAAGTCACTTGAAGGACCCATGAGACTTCTAACATAGTCTGACAGCTGTACCGGCCAGAAAGGTAGAAAAAAAAAAATCAAAGGTTTTGAAGCTAGACAGATTTGCATTCCAATCCCAGTTCCACCTCTTATTACAAGGGTAATATTTGGGCAAGTGACACAGACCTGCTAAAACTTTCATTCCCATAAACATAAAATCAAAATCATACTATCTTTTGTAGGGCTATTTTAAGAAATGAGATTAAATAATATAAACTATCACTTGTATGGTGTTAATCTACGTCACAAGGCACTCTAGCCCACAAGGCACTCTTATCCTGACCAAGGTAGGGGAAGCAGAAGAGATTTCTCCTGTGAGTAAAAGGTATCTGCTTTTTTTCCTTTTAATTCAATGCATTTTTACTGAATGTCTGCTCTGTGCCAGGCTTTGTACAAAATATCATCCTCTATAAGTTTACAAAGTGCTTTCACCTTAGCCTCTCTCTCTGAGCTCTCACCCTCCTGACTCTGCTTTAAATCTGCCAAAGATACCCACTAGAAATGCTGAGAGATGAAGAGTTTCCATGACTTCTGGAACAGATGTGGATTGTAGCTCCAACAACAAAGGCAGTAAGTAAGAAAGACATCCAAGTCTCGGTTGATGACATGGTAAAGAGTAAGTGTGCCAAATACATTTGACCAGCCCCTGGAGGTTCCACAGTGGATATCTAAGGTTGGTATTATTCTCTAGGCCCACTCTACTTCTCTAAAAAATCTTATCTTTCAGGAAAAACCCTTTACAAGAATTTAAGAATTCCTAATTTATCAGCTGCTTGCAGAAAAAGTGCTAAGCAAGGAAACGAACAAAAAGCCAGTTAAAGTAGAGAGGCACGGTATGTATAACCTGAATAAACCCCAGCAATCTAAGTGGCTGTCCTGGGTAGAAAGACAGTCCAACAATCAAAAGTGAAAAAAGAGTAATTCCAGTCTTTACATGCTTTTCTCAATGGATATGAAAAGAAATCAAAATCATAACACACTTTTTATCTCCTAATCAGTTCTCTCATATACTACAGTTGCTCAAGGGTCTCTCACGCACCAACCTACCCTACTCCCAACCTTCAAAACCAGTTTCAAATTTGCATTCTCCCCTTTCCCCTTTATCTTAAAAATTCTTTATTAAGAAGATTCAGCGTGTCTTCCCTATTTTTACATTTTCGCTCCATTCAGCCTACTAGAAAGAAGTAGAGTCCTGGAAGAAGACCCAGTAAGAAAGAATCCTACCACCCTAGAAAGACTTACCACTGGGCAAGCAGACTACCTGAGGGGCAGATAGTATCAAGGCAATCTCGATAGATATACTGAGTCAGTGAGAAACTAAAGGGAAGACTGTGAATACTAATATGAATAACTTGTATTTCTCTTTTGACAAATAATAGTACATGTTTATGGAGCAAACAACTCTTCTCTGTTATATACATTATATACAGAGTCAGATCTAAAGCAACTAGGTGATTATAATGACTTTTTATTTTTTATTTTTTTGAGACTGAGTTTCACTTTTGTTGCCCAGGCTGAAGTACAATGGCGGAATCTCGGTTCACTGCAACCTCCGCCTCCAGGTTAAAGTGATTCTCCTGCCTCAGCCTCCTGAGTAGCTGGGATTACAGGCATGCACCACCACACCTGGCTAATTTTGTATTTTAGTAGAGATGGGGTTTCTCCATGTTGGTCAGGGTGGTCTTGAACTCCTGACCTCAGGTGCTCCGCCCACCTTAGCCTCCCAAAGTGCTGTGATTACAGGAGTGAGCCATCATGCCCAGCCATATAATGACTTTTTAAATCAAATAAGAGACAAGCCACAAAACAAAAAAGGTCAAAGTTTCTAAACGTAGAGATAAAAATAACACACTGAATGGGCCCGGGACAATGAAAACTTCAGCAAATGTAAACAAATACTTAAGTAATACATGTACATTGCTTGGAACAGAACCTGGCTTTATACTGGATTAATGTAGTCATTGTTATTACTGACCAAACCTTCTTGGTTCCCAGCTCCTTTGTTGTTAGATGATCACCCAAACCCTTCTAACAGAAATCACCTCTTTGTGTAGCTGTTCAATCTGGGGAGAGAATCTGACTTAATAGCTCCTCTAAAACAAGGTTCTTTTTATCCTTCTTTGTTGCTCCAGGCTAGCACAGTATCTGACACACAGCTGGAATCAACAAATGCTTGTTAAAGGAATTAGTTCTGCTACCTGAAGATCGTTTATCCTGGAAATCTGAGACTTTAACATTTAAAAGCATTCTAATCCCAGGTTGCCTTCTATAGGACCCATTTTTGGCAAGGATTTGACAAATCAGAGGGTCTGACGGAACCAATATTATAACACATGATAAGCAGGCCAACTTTAGACACACATTCTAACAGCTTGACTGAAAAAGTCCAAGTTGATCTCAATTTAGTTTTGTAATCCAAAAACACACTTCCTCAATATTCTCCATACAGTTGACTACTATGTGTGTTTCTCCAATCTCATGACCTGTCATCAACCCTTGAAGAAAAACAAAATTACTAAGACCAAGGTCTACAATATAAATAATCTGGTATTCATCACAGGTTTCACTTTTGTTGAGCCATTTTGAACTCATTATAAAACTATGTCTATGTAGGACCTTATTGTTCATGTCAACAAACACCTACAATAATGGAAAGACTTGGGAGTCACCTGGGGGGAAACCTGAAGTCCCGGGGTCTAGTCCTAGTGCCAGTGCTGCTACTGACTAGACAAGTTCGTGAAGTTGTTACACCTTACTAATCATCCATTTCTTAACGTATAATGATTCAAAAATTTGCAGATGCCTATTATATGCTGGGCATTATGCTGAATGCTAAAAATACAAAGATGAATAATATCCCTATCTTTAAGGGTTTGATATTTTATTGGAGTTGGACAGAAATTATATACATTAAATTAAAATACAATTTAGTAAGTAATATAATGGCACACAGTATTACAGAAATATAAAAGAAAGACCCATTATTCTCTCTAACGGGTGGTCAGACACACCAGGAAACTAAGAACCAAGAAAGAACATGTTATAGGTTTATTCTATGCATAAAACAAGGTGGATGGGTAGGGAGGGGAACAAATGCCAGAATGCAGTTGCTAAATTGGATCTTCAAATCAAGAACAGCCTCAAGTCTATTGAAATATTATTTTAATTGCAGCATGTAATGAAAATTCTATTTCATACACAGGTACACTGGTAACAAAGGGAAGACCACAAACTGCACACTTTGCAATCTTTGTGTATTTGGTTTATTTATTTTGTATTTTCTTTTCTTTTTTTTTTTTTTTTTTTTTTTTTGAGACGGAGTCTCGCTCTGCCGCCCAGGCTGGAGTGCTGTGGCCGGATCTCAGCTCACTGCAAGCTCCGCCTCCCGGGGTTTATAGCGGTTCATGCCATTCTCCTGCTCAGCCTCCCAGTAGCTGGGACTACAGGCGCCCCGCCACCATCGCGCGGCTAGTTTTTGTATTTTTTAGTCAGAGACGGAGGTTTCACCGTAGTTAGCCAGGATGGTCTCGATCTCACTGGACCTCGCGATCCGCCCAGCCTCGGAGCCTCCCAAAGTGCAATGGTATTACAGGCTTGAGCCACCAGCCGCCCGGCTATTTTGTATTTTCTTTAGAGGCAGGGTCTTGCTCTTTCACCCACACTGGAGTGCAACTACACAATCATAGCTCACTGCAGCCTAGAACTCCTGGGCTCAAGCAATCCTTCCACCTCAGCCTCCCAAGTAGCTGGGACTATAGATACATGCCACTATGCCCTGCAAATATCTGGGTATTTGAATTAAACTACTACTATTACTACTACAAAATAGTCTCAGTCTATCTTATGAGATTTTTAAAAATCAAAAGCTATTCACTTTCATTTTGAAACGGTTTTTTTGTTTGTATATATATATATATTTTTTAAGTCTGGGCACAGCTTAATTAGTTTTTGATCCATACACAGTTTGAAAAATCTAAGGCTCTTTCTGATATAAAATGTCTTTTCAGTGGCAAAGATATGGTGGAAATATTTGTTTTAAAATGTTTAACATTAAAAAGGCATTTATTGGTATAGCAAATACATGGTAAAATTAGAGACAAATACATAAACAGATCAGCAATCTAGAGGTATAGTTCCCAATATGTCCACTGATATAGAGGTAAATGGATACATCTTGAGATTTACCCATTACAACTGAGTTTCAGATCCCATTCTAGAATCAGGTAGTAATCTGAGCTGAACTAGAGAGAGGCAGAGAAAGGGCCCGACCACCTCAAAACTTGTAAAGCTTACATATCAGTGATATAGCCTTCCATTTCCCTCTTTGACTCACTGATTAATGAGTTACAGAGTGCTCTTCAGATTTTCCTTGGGGTCTATGTTGTTCTAGCTCCTCACAGAGGAAATTATATTCCATTTCATTCAGAAGCTTCATACACAGACTCTCCATTGGCTTCTGGTGCCTGCCAGATGTGCTCAGATCATCCTACTCCTTATATCAACCTTCTGCCAAATCACCTGCAGTACTTTGGATACAGCAGCTCTGTGCATTCCAGATTTAACTGTTTCCCATAGTCTAACAGAGGGAAGTTTATTTAAACTTGCATGTGCAAAAGATCAGAACGTAAGTATAATTAGAGGGGAAATATGGGGGAAATGTTAATCATATGTGTATGAACAAGACCAGATAGGCAGGCAGACTGTTTCTTCCTTCGAACTTCCTGGACTACAAATAGTTTATTTTTGCCTTAGATTGTAGTCAGCTCTCTTTGAGAGCTAAGTACTTACATCCCAGATGTGAACTCAAGCAGCAAAATGAAGATTCCTTAAGCAAAGTCTGCCTGTTTTGGCATTAATAAGAAGAGTCCATTAATGATGAATAACAATACTTCTAATAAAGAGCTAACACTGAGACAGTACTTGCTGTGTACCAGATACTGTTCTAAGCACTTTATATATTAACTCACTCAATCTTCACAACAAGCCTTATGAGATAGGTTCCATCATTAGCCTCACTTTAAGGATGAAAAAACTGAGACACAGAATACTCACCTAGTTAGTAAGTAATGGGATTCAAATACAGACCAGCCAGCTCTTGCTACAGCTTTTTCATCTTTTAAGTAAAAGGTTGTGGTTCAGTATATGTGAAACTTGAAAATGTTTTCACACATTGTGTTCTGATTAAAAGATGGGGAATACATCCTTTGTTTACTGTAGGATAAGGCAAGAATAACCATGTAAGTCTGGACAACCTAGGTTTCAAGTTCTAATCTAGGCTCATGATGAGGGAGAGTTGGAGGGGGGCACCGAGACTGACTAGGGAAGTGTCTTAATCAGCCTGGGCTGCTATAACAAATTACCATAGACTAGGTGACTTAAACAACAGACTGATAATCGGGATATTTATCCCTGCCCAAATCTCACTTTGAATTGTAATCTGCAGTACGGGAGGTGGGGCTTGGTGAGGTGTTTGGATCATGGGAGTGGATCCCTCATGGCTTGGTGCTGTGAGTCTTGTGAGAGCTGGTCATTCAAAAGTGTGTGGCACCTCCTGCCACCCTGACTCTCTCACGCTTGCTCCTGCTTTCACTATGTGATGTGCCTGTTCCCCCTTCATCTCCTGCCATGACTGAAAGCTCCCTGAGGCTTCACCAGAAGCTGAGCAGATGCCAGCACCATGCTTCTGGTAAAGCCTGCAGAACTGTAAACCAATTAAATCTATTTTCGTTTTAAATTATCCAGTCTCAGGTATTTATTTCTAGCACTGCAAGAACAGCCTAATACACAGATATTTCTCACAGTTCTGGAGACTGGGAAGTCCAGGATGAAGGAACTAGCAGGTCCAGTGTCTGGTGATGGCCCTTTTCCAGGTTTACAGATGGCTGCCTTCTTGCTGTGTCCTCACATGGCAGAAAGGCGAGTGGATGCAAGTTCTCTTGTGTATGTTACTTCTTATAAAGACACTAATCCCATCATGAGGGCTCTACTCTCATGACTTAATTTTCCCAAATGCCCCATCTCCAAATTCTATCACACTGGGGATTAGAATTTCAATATATGGTTTTTGGGGGACACAAACATTGAGTAGGTAGCAGGGGGTACAGGGGACCGGCATGTTGACCACGTAAGTTTAACTCACTTTATTTTGAAGAACGTGGTAGCAGCAGAAAAGCCTAATATGCTCTGGAGACAAGTGAACTCAGCTTTAGCTCCTGACTCATAAAACATTTAGGTTTTATGGTCCTGGGCTAGTTTCTTAGCTTAAGCTTGTTTCTGGGTGACGTGGGAATATTATCTATTACACGGTATTGTAGTAAAGATTAAATAAGGCCGGGCGTGGTGGCTCAAGCCTGTAATTCTGGCACTTTGGGAGGCTGAGACGGGCGGATCACGAGGTCGGGAGATCGAGACCATCCTGGCTAACATGGTGAAACCCCATCTCTACTAAAAAATACAAAAAACTAGCCGGGTGTGGTGGCGGGCGCCTGTAGTCCCAGCTACTCAGGAGGCTGAGGCAGGAGAATGGCATAAACCCGGGAGGCGGAGCTTGCAGTGAGCTGAGATCCGGCCACTGCACTCCAGCCTGGGCGACAGAGCGAGACTCCGTCTCAAAAAAAAAAAAAAAAAAAAAAAAAAAAAAGATTAAATGAGATGCAATGGGCTCATACCTGTAAAGTTTACTTACTACATAGTTAAGTACACAATACAATTTACACTTCACACTTCACTCTCTCTCCTACTTTCCTATTTTCCCTCCACCCCGTTAGAGATAAGGAGGATGAATCTGCTTCAGACAAAAAGTACTGAATAACTGGATACTTGTTTTATTATCCAGCACTGTTTCCCTTTCTCATGGTGGAAATTGCTTTTCATGAGATGCAAACATGATTCCGAGTGAAGTTGTCACTCATCCCTTTCCACATCTACCATGTGAGTGTCAGGTAAGGCACAGGTAGCTCTAGTCTGACTACCATAGTTTCCAATCCCCTGGCCATAGTGGCTTAGTCCAGGGGTAGAATTATGACCCCAACTGTCAGTATCCTTCCCCAGGATTTTAAATTTGGAGTTCTAAAAGTGAGGACCTTGCCTTTTGAGTTACAGAGATGAGAGGACTGAGGGTTGCCAGTGATCTCCTCTCTTATCACCTACAGACAGCTTGCCTACAGGAGAAAAGAAAGTCAAACACAAACAAGCAGTATGAGTTATAATGAGCGCCCTTGGGCCACTGAAACATGATTGTGTGCCCAAGGTCACCTGGTATCTAGAAAACATTCAATTTTCTGAGTTTCCTTATTATCATACCATTACATTTCTATTTCTTGCTTAAATTTACTTGAGTTGGTTTTTGTCATTAGCAATTCCAAAAGTCCTTACAACATGAATTTATATTTTATGTCAGACTTTTCTGCAAGGTGCTTTTCAGTCAAGATCCCATTCAATTCTCACAGCAACCCTGATGTGAAGGCATTGGTTCTCTCTTTCTCCCCTCACCCTGACTGCATTATCTGTGATGGTGTGAACTTCTTTGTAAGCCTAGGGTCAGAGTACAGGATTCATAGTCACTTTTTTCTTTTTGTTCTTTTGTTTTGTTTCTTTGAAACAGGGGTCTTACTATGATGCTCAGGCTTGTCTTGAACTCCTGGCCTCAAGCAATCCTCCCGCCTCCATCTCTCAAGTAGTTGGGATTACAACCATGAGCCACTGTGCCCCATAGACACTTCTTATATTTAACCAAACCATATGGCAGAATAGAGGCCTTATATCCACTTACCATACCAACTAGAATACACTCAGACTATACCTGGTTAGATCACACGCCTAATCCAAAATAATCATGATGGCTGAGGGAATGGAATGTGCTAACTAGCCAAACCTGAAGCATAGGATAGACGAAGCCAGCTTCCCCAGAATCACACAGATGTCTGAACAGAAATTAAGGTGTTGCAAGGAAGGAGAAAGGAGATGAATTTAAGAGAAGCAATCAATAAGTGTTCATTATATACAAGGAAAACTGGAATGATCAAATTATTAAGATCATCCAGCTCTCTGAACCATCTGACCAATAACTCCTCCTCTTCACATTACTTCCTGTTGTGATCTCACACTTCTTCGGACTAATTTAAGACTGTGGTTCTCCAGAAGCTTCAGCTATTCTCCACAGAGAAGCTAGCTGGCGTGTCATGACTTCTAATCACTCATCCTGAGTACCAAATTGAAATGCTGACTTGGCAAGATTATTAAAAGATCTCAAGGCACTTTCCAGAAGACAAAAGACTTGATTAAAAGTGAGTATCTCGAGTCAATTAAAATGTCCTTGGCCGTCTTTCTTGCCTTGTTTCCTCCTTAGTAAATGTAAATTCAAAATAACAGGGAAATAAAAAAGGTAAAACTTCTCTTTAGGAAAGGGTGTTCTCACACAGTTGACCGACCAGATAGATTTCCTACTGGGTGGACTGACAATAGTGAGCAAATGGGTCCTGATACCTTCACCATCCTATGATTTTCAACAAGCTACTGTATTTCATTAATTCAAATTCAGTTCGTTTTAACATCAAAATCAGAATGTTTCCTACTGTTGATAGTGTCTTACAGGTAAGCTGCAGTCAGGACACAGTTGTCATTGCCTGCACAAGGGTGTACTTGGTTGTCATGGCTGGCATTGTGACTGGACAAATACAACCCTGAACAAATAAATCAAGAGCCATTTTAGGGAGAAACATGAATTTCAGTAGTTGTGAGACTTTTTGCTAAGATCTTCTAGTAAGACCAAGAAAGTGCCAAAGTTGAAACTTGGCAAAACACGTGTCAGTGACTTGAAATAAAAATTTGAAGACAATGTTGAATCATTTTTTAGAAATGTTGCACCATCAATACTCTTGATGGCATGCAGGGCAGTTATTATGTAGGCAAATATGGACAATGAATTAAAAAGTGATTCAAAGCTAGGATTGATTATGAAGTAGTTTTAAAAATTGTTTACCCATGTTTCATTTATACTTTTCTTTTTTGTGTATGCAAGAGTGATGGACGATAAATATATGTCCGCACATATGTCCGCATAAGTCTGTAAGCACTCTTTCAATAAGGCATTTATCCCCCTGCTTAGTGGAATACAAAATAATTGTGAATGACATTGAATGAGAACTTTTTTTTTTTTTTTTTTTGAGACAAAGTCTCGCTCTGTTGCCTGGCTGGAGTGCAGTGGCGTGATCTCTGCTCACTGCAGCCTCTGCCTCCTGGGTTCGAGTGATTCTCCTGCCTCAGCCTCCCAAGTAGCTGGGACTACAGGTGTGTGGACCATGCCCAGCTAATTTTTGTATTTTCAGTAGAGTCAGGGTTTCACCACATTGGCCAGGATGGTCTCAATCTCTTGACCTCGTGATCTGCCTGCCTCGGCCTCCCAAAGTGCTGGGATTACAGGAATGAGAACATTTGTAAGGCCTCATTTGAAAATTGGGATGATAAAGACTCCCTAATAGCTGCAGAATAAAATGCAGATAAAAGCCTTCAAAGTCCTCTATAACATGGCCTAACCCCACATTTTCCACTCTTGTCTCCTATCACACTTCCAAGTCCACTGCATACTGTGAAGTTAAACAATTCAAACTGAAAGCTGTTGGAACTTTAAATTATTCGGAGCCTTGGGAGGAATGTGGCTATGCAGCCTGAGTCACATGTCATGCAGCTGCAACTTCTGCCCCCATTCCCCACTCCCAACCTCCCCACCCCGTAATAAAGACCAAATGGCACCAGAGATAAGACCATCTCAGAACGCTGTCCCTCCTCATGGAGTAATCTTCCTTGGAATGTAGGAATCTGTAACCAGTCAAATCACTGTAATGTATGCACTGGTCTTGTATGGGAAATGTTGTAATTCTGTTAAAATTTCTGTGTCTCTGCCTATATAAGTGAAACCTTATCTTCTCTAGTTTGAAACTCTGACCCCATTCATTTGGAGTGAGTGTCTCCCAGGTGGCCATACTCAAGCTTTGCACTCAAATAGACTCTACTTAATCATATTTTCTGAATCTCACTATTTAAGGTTGACGATACCAAATTATACACATCGTCTTGAAGATTACCTGCTCCTTTTCACTTCTGTGCCTTTAAGTTGTTTCTTCCACTGAAAATGTCCCATCTCCCATCCATCTCAGCAGCTCCATTTACTAGAAGGTGGTCTTGAATAGCTTCTTTAATCTCTCAATTCCTCAGTTTTCTTATCTTTAAAACGGAAATCTAACTTTAGGTTTGATTTGAGGATTTAATGAGCTAATACATAAAAAGCCCTTAACACAGAATCCAACTAACCTGTGCTCAAGCAGTATTATCTGTGTCTTGAGAAATGAGTCTCAAAAAAGCAGTGAACTGGCCAAGGGCACACAGCTTATTTAACAGCAAAGGCAGAATAAGAATTTAGACTTCCTCACTCCCAGTACAGAGCTGTCTTTAGATTTAAGAAATGGCTCTTCCTCCTCCCACCTCCTACAGCCAAATACTGATAGATTGATGAGAAAGGTTCTTCTTTTATTTCCCTAGAAGCCTGTTTCTCCCTCTTCCTCCTTTCCTTGTATCAGATGTCTTAAACATGTTACTAAAAACTAAAAGGTAAAGAGATAAAAAAGGTTCCAAGTCTGAGCACATTCGACCCTGTGTTAAGCAAGTTAAATGAGTTTATATCATTTCAGAGCCTCCAATGTATTATGTACCTATAGAGTCATCATGAAAAAGAAATAGAGTATGGATTGTTTCTCAAATTATTTAATCAGAGAACCAGAGGTGGCTCTATCACATGTGTGAGGTAGGCCATTAAAACCTACACACTTAACTTTGCAGTTTCCTGCTGCTTAAATAATAACAGCTCTAACTCCTTAACATATGAGAATCTTCATAACCTGGCCATGCTAATCCCACCAATTCTCACATATCAGCTCCATCTCATCATTCCAGTGTGTCAGGAACAAGTTTCACAAGCTGTTCCCTTTGGCTAAAAGACCTTTGTTCTCTTCTTCTAGTTCAAGTTTTACTGATCCCTCCAGACCTGGTTGATGGAACCAAGCTCTGACGCCTTCTCTGAACATTCGCAATCAATTAGCTATACCCTCCCCTGTGCTCTCATGGCACTTTGTTATGTTGGAATTGCAGCATTTCAGTGGCTCTCAGTTACTATTGATTGATTTCCTTCTACACCTGGCTCCTGAAGGCCAAGGACTGTCTCATTTACATCCCCAGTGAGAGGCATCCTGTAGGCACTCAGTAAAAGCCTACATTTCCTTGGCTCCCTTCTGCTGGGGCAATATTCTAAAACAAAGCTTTCCTGGATTCTCAAAGACCTGAGGTATGCTTTTTTTCCTAGTGTAAATAACAATAGGGATACTTACACTAACGCCTAATAGACCCTCCAAGAACAGCAGTGTATTGTTATTGAATAGTACGGTACATAAAATTAAGTCACCATGCATGGAAAGAAAAGGATTCCTTCCTTTTCAGTCAGTTGTAATCACGAGACCCTTTAGACTTAGCCACAATAAACCCTATTTTTCTAAACGTTCAAAAGACTGTCAAATATTGTTCCTTCAATTTTAATAAAGTCCCTGTAGATTTGACAGCAGAAAACATTTATTTTATGTTACTAAAACAAGGAACTCCATTAAAAATCAACAGTATGAGATGAAAACTAGAGGTTATGAGCTGTGATTCTTTTACTCATGGTAAAGGTTTCTGGCCTCTCAGATGCCCTAGACTAACATTTCTCAGAAAACACATTGAGTGTATCCCTTGTCTGACTTTAGAAACAGTCTTCCAGCCAGGTGCGGTGGCTCGTGCCTGTAATCCTGGCACTTTGGGAGGCTGAGGTGGGTGGATCACCTGAGGTCAGGACTTTGAGACAAGCCTGACATGGCAAAACCTTGTCTCTACCAAAAATACAAAATTAGCTGGGCGTGGTGGCACATGCCTGTAATCCCAGCTACTCTGGAGGCTGAGGCAGGAGAATTGCTTGAACCCAGGAGGCGGAGGTTGCAGTGAGCTGAGATTGTGCCATTGCACTCCAACCTGGGCAACAAGAGCAAAACTCCACCTCAAAAAAGAAAAAACAAAAATGAAATAATCTTCCAGAAAAGGCTGTAAGTCATGACTGGCAAGTAGGGAATACTACCATTTCCATGAAAAGCAGGCATAAGATAAAAAATTCATTAATTCAAACACTGAAACACAAGGAATGGCATAGCTACAACAATGCCTTTTTCCTTTTATCTTTTTTTTAAGAAGTGTCGTCTCAGCTGGGTGTGGTGGCTCATGTGTGTAATCCTAATACTTTGGGAGATGAGGTGGGCAAATCACTTGAGCCCAGGAGTTTAAGACCAGCCTGGGCAATGTGGCAAAACCCTGTCTCTCCAAAAAAAAAAAAAAAAAAAAAAAAAAAAAAAAAAAAAATTAGCCAGGTGTGGTGGTGTGCACTTGTAATGCTGGCTACTCAGGAGGCTGAGGTGGGAGGCTGGCTTCAGCCCAGGAGGCAGAGGTTGCAGTGAGCTGAGATCGTGCCACTGCACTCCAGCCTGGGCAACAGTGCCAGACCCTGTCTCAATTAATTAAATGAATGAATGGCCACAGACCTCGTCCCAGGAGTAGTGAGTCAGGGTAAGGTCTCTGGGACATGGAGGGATTGAATGGGGGAAATGATCTTCCAAGGTCCTTTCCCAGGCTCCCAAAATCTTGGAGCTTTACTTGCTAGTATCACGGGCTTTCCTGACATCACTTTTCAGTGATGCAGGAGCGGAGAGCTTTGTTGCCCAGAGCAGCAGGGAGGTGTGGCGATAGACGTATAGCCTCCAGGGAAGCCAGAGCTGACTGAAGTGTTCTTGGGAAGATCTATTCATTGATTTTGTACCAAACCTGATGCACCTCAAAGGTGACACCAGGTGGGTGTCCACGTCACACACAGGAGTAAAACTCTTCCTAGAGTAAATGATAATGAGAGAGCTGAAGGTAGATGCATGCTTGAATTCCCATATGGGGGTTATGTGGGAGACTAATAGGTCTGTGAAAGAGAACTCCAGTCAGAGTAAGAAATACAGCACACAAATAGAGATTCTTGGTCCTGAAAGTGCTCACAGGCACTTCTGGAGCTTCCGTTATCAGGAAGCAACTGAACCGCTTGAGGCTAGAAATTATGCCATCAGTGGCTGAGGCCAGAGATCCACCCAAAAAAGCAGATCTTGGAAATGCTGGTACTAGAGCAGTTCCTGACCATTATGCCCAAGGGACCCAGAAGTGGGTGCAGAAGCATCATCCACAGCATGTCAAAAAGGCTCTGGTCCTGGTGGAACGCTTGCAGAGAGAACCTGGTGGAACAAAGAATGATGTCATAGCCCATGAGCTGGGAGAGGAGGCAGTGCTCTTGGGAGGAACAACAGTGGCCTCAGGCTTCAAGTGGGAGCCAGAAGAGCCCAAACCAATGGGTCTGTTCCAGAAATAATATTGGAATACATACCAGGTCCTATAAGAACAGCTGGGCTGGGGCCGGGCGCGGTGGCTCAAGCCTGCAATCCCAGCACTTTGGGAGGCCGAGACGGGCGGATCACAAGATCAGGAGATGAAGACCATCCTGGTTAACACGGTGAAACCCCGTCTCTACTAAAAAAAAAAAAATACAAAACTCTAGCTGGGCGAGGTGGCGGGCGCCTGTAGTTCCAGCTACTTGGGAGGCTGAGGCAGGAGAATGGCGTAAACCCGGGAGGCGGAGCTTGCAGTGAGCTGAGATCCGGCCACTGCACTCCAGACTGGGCGACAGAGCGAGACTCCGTCTCAAAAAAAAAAGAACAGCTGGACTGGAATACTCAGAAAAGAAACCCAGCCTGTAAATGAAAGAGCTGTGCATGTTCAACAGATTTTAGCCCTTTCTGAGCAGAAAAGCACCAAAGACTGGAAGATGGCATCTGAGCTCATCCCGCCTGAGTCCCAGAGTTTGCTGACATTTGAAGATATGGCTGTGTACTTTTCTGAGGAAGAATGGCAATTATTAGATCCTCTTGAGAAGACTCTCTACAATGATGTAATGCAGGGTATCTATGAGACTGTCATCTCTCTAGGGCTAAAGCTAAAAAATTACACTGGAAATGATTATCCTATATCTGTTTCTGCATCTGAAATAAAAACAGCAGGATGCAAAGTATCAAAAAAGACCAGAATGAAAATTGCCCAGAAAACTTACGGGCAGGGAAAATCATGGTGATTTGCACGGTACAGAAATGGCATCAAGCTTTTCCAAGGAAGAAAAGAAACTTACAACTTGTAAACAAGAGCTTCTAAAACTTATGGATCTTCACAGAAAAGGCCACACAGGAGAGAAACCTTTTAAATGTCAGGAATGTGGGAAAATCTTCAGAGTTAGCTCTGATCTTATTAAGCACCAGAGCATTCACACTTAAGAGAAACTCCATAAATGTCAACAATGTGACAGGAGGTTTAGATGGAGTTCAGGTCTTAATAAGCACTTCATGACACATCAAGGAATAAACCCATATTTATGGTGTGGGAAAAGCTTTAGTTATGACACAAATCTACATACACAAAGAATTCACACATGAGAGAAGTGTCATGAATGTGGGAAAAGATTCATTCACAAATCCCACCTTATTAAACACCAGAGAACTCACACAGGTGAGCAGCCTCATACTTGTAGCATATGCAGGAGAAACTTTGGCAGGCAGTTGAGCCTTCTTAGACACCAGAAACTCCACAGAAGATGGGAAGCATGTCAAATGTCTCCAAACTGAGGAAAGTTACCATGTAGAGTTTAACCTTAGATGTGATGAAAGAATACAAAATTATGAGGCACCCAATGATAGGAATCTGTCATCAATAGAACATTTGGGAGGGGTACATGTTATGCTTAACAAAAAGTTATCTAACCTGTCTTATTCAGCATTGAATCTTCAGTGCCTAGCACAAGACTGATACATAATTAGTATTTTATTAATAAAAAAATGGAAGTGTAGCTATGAGACATCTTTACCTATCTATCTATATGTATGTATCTGGTTATTTGAAGCTTCCCCATCCCCAGGCAGTGTTTGACAGATATATGATGGTCAAGACTCTTAGACTCATTCTTTATTTTTTATCAGGAGAGATGGAAAATAAGAGTACCTGGGCCCTCTCAAGGGAGTTCAGAGAGAATTACTAAGTCACGGACAGTTTCGATAGCTATCATTCTATCTATGTGAACAACCAAGTCCAGGACTCAGGGAACTTTATAACAGAAAGAGGATTCAGTGTTTGCCCTGGGAGAAGTGCCCCATTCTAGTTGCTTCTTTCGTGAGTACTCACTACCACAATGTCTTCTGTCAAGGAATTACAAGTAGCAAGGGAAGGTCTGGCTAAAAGGACAGACCTAGGGACCTTGTGAGCACTTGATATCTCTTCTCTTGCTGACTCTGTCAACACAGATACACAAAATGAAATGATGAAGGAGGCAATCTTGGCCCTCATCCAGGTATCTATTTCTTTGTGGAACGTACACATAAGTAGTGAAGGTCTTTTTCTGACTTTCATTATGTGCACTGGATGGAGGCTTTCAAACTGGTACCACACTGCTGCAGGGCCTAAAGGAAAGCCTGTCTTTATGGCTGATCAGCTACAACCCTACATGCGTGAATACTCTGCAAGAAGGCCTGGAGGTTTTGCAAAACTTATTGAGAATGGCAAGGAGAGCCCTTGCGACCTCGTAGCGTTGGTGCACAGCTAATACCAGGAGGGAACATCCTGAAGTGTCAGAGCAAAGTAAGGCATGTGGCTTAGAGTAATGACCCCAGTCAGGGCCAGGTCAGATGGAAATTGTTTACTCATGTTATTGGTTTTCCTCTCTTCCCTACTGGCCAAAGTGACTGTCTCTTATGAAAAGACAACGTGATGTCAAGGGAAGTTGACATAGATTTACATCTATGTCAGATCCTGGTTTATACATGTTGGCCAAGCCTTCTATGTATTTATTATTTCATAAAATTGTACTTTTAAATGAAAATGACATGTTTCATGTTAGATTTAGACATTAAACAAAACTTTGTTACCAAACTAATAAATGAATGAATGAATGAGGTGGGGTCTCACTTTGTCGCCCAGACTGGAGTACAGTGGCTAGATCATAGCTCACTGTAGCCTAGAGCTGCTGGGCTCAAGCAGTCCTCCTACTTTAGATTCTGTGTGAGCCACTGCAATGGACTATCTTCTTTTTCTTTTTTTTCTTTTTAAAACTCTTCTTTTCCTCACACTGTATGACCTCTGAGGCTCCAACTACTCCTTATCTGGCATGCTTCCCACATGATCCCTTGGGCTATCATCTTCTCTCGATGTACTAGCATTGGTTTAGGTTTTCAGATACACTTCCTGAAATATGCATTTCTAAAGTCTGGGGTACAATATTCTCGCTCTTTACTGCTAACAAACTAAATTGACCATCACGTTATCAAGTTCTCATCAAGTTGTATTAACAAAATCTTTACCACTGGGTCAGAATTAAGTTCACAGTAACAGTGGTCTCTCAGTGGGTTGAGAAAGCAAAGTTGTTAACACAATCGAAAGGATGTGTAGAATTGCTTAATCATTACATAACCAAATAGTTGAAATCTGCCATCACTCACATATCCTGCTACTGTCAGACTGTATAGAGTTAGCAAGAAAAATCCACAAATAAATGACAGAAAGGAATCACAATGGAATAAGGAGCTTTACTCACAATCTGCCAACTACCCCATGTAGAAAGTGAGGCTCAGAGAGATTAGATGACTTATCCAAAGCTATATTCCTATTAAATAGTAGAGCCACGATTCAAATTCAGTTTATTTTATATAGAGACACCAACCAGGCACTAGAGGAAGATTGCTTGGGGTCAAAATGTGGTTCTTTTACTTTCTAATGGAAACATCTTTTGCAATTTTCCTAAATACCCTGTTTCTTAGTTTCTTATCCACAAAATGGAGAAAATAAAAGCGAAGGTTAACTAATACATAAGAAATGCACAGGACACTATATAGTAAGTGCTCAATATGTACATAATATGCATAATAAATTATGACTCCGCATTTTTTTTTTTTTTTTTTTTTGCGACAGAGTCCAGGCTGGAGTGCAGTGGCACGATCTTGACTCCCTCCAATCTCTGTTTCCTGGGTTCAAGCAAGTATTGTGCCTAAGCCTTTCAAGCAGCTGGGACTACAGGCATGCACCACCACACCCGGCTAATTGTTCTATTTTTTAGTAGAGATGGGGTTTTTTGCCTTGTTGGCCAGACTGGTCCTGAAGTCCTGACTTCAAGAGATCCAGTTGCCTCAGCCTCCCGAAGTGCTAAGATCACAAGCGTGAGCCACTGTGCCTGGCTTCCACATTGTTTTTTTTTTTTTTTTTTGAGACAGGGTCTTGCTCTGTTGTCTAGGGTGGAGTGCAGTGGCATGATCACACGTCACTGCAGCCTCAACTTCCTGGGCTTGGGCAATCCTCCTACCTCAGCCTCCTGAGTAGCTGGGATTACAGGGATGTGCCACCACATCCAGCTATTTTTAAGAATTTTTTGTAGAGACAGCGTCTTGCTATGTTGTTTAGGCTGATCTCAAACTCGTGGGCTCAAGTGATCCTCCTGCCTCAGCCTCCCGAAAAGCTGGGATTACAGGTGTGAGCCCCTGTGCCTGGCATCATATTGTTTATAGATGGGGTACACAATATATTGCCAGAACATAATTTCTCTTATCTTTATCCAAATGTTCTCTACCAACTTCTGCCCTCAGAGCTATGGATATCCTTAGAGAACATAACTTCAAAATAAGCAAATGCAATGATTCTATTCCCACCATCAGTCCTGCTTACTTTTGTTTTGTTAAAGGGAGAGAGACAGAGACTGAGAGCAAGAGCGAGAAAGAAAGTTAACTCTTACCTTGCCTTAAATCATACTTCTTTGGGTAGAAACAGAAGAATGAGAAATTCCACCTAACAGAGAAATGAACTAGGGATGTGTTGGTCAGAAAAGATGTTTCTCCTAGAAATCTACCTAAAAAGTCTGTCAACAGAATTCAAACTGATATTTAATGAGTACATATTAAGCATTTACTCAACAGGTGGTAAAATTAGCACAAGACCTAGTCTTTGCTCCCAAGGTCCTCCTAAGCTAGCAGAAGAGAGGTATTCATGCTTCTAGTTTCTTGGCAGAATGTGTTAAGTGCCAAGATAGAGTCTCAATCAACATGTTCTGAGATCAGAACAGGAAAAATGACATTTTACTTTGGGGGAAACATCTGAGATTGACATGAAGAACAACTCCATGTTCTTCTCTACCTTTTCTCTTACAGAATGACAGAGAGAAGCATGTGGTTTTCTTTTTTTTTTTTTTTTTTTTTGAGACAGGGTTTTGCTCTCGTCGCCCAGGCTGGAGTACAATGGTGCAATCTTGGCTCACTGCAACCCCCGCCTCTGGGGTTCAAGTGATTCTTTTGCCTCAGCCTCCCAAGTAGCTGGGATTACAACCATGTGCCACCATGCCCGGCTAATTTTTTGTATTTTTAATAGAGACAGGGTTTCTCCATGTTGGTCAGACTGTTCTCGAACTCCTGACTTCAGGTGATTCACCCACCTCGGCTTCCCAAAGTGTGGATTCCAGGCGTGAGCCACCGGGCCTGGCCGTGGTTTTCTTTTCAGGTGAGAATGT
The DNA here is from genome assembly GCF_001698545.2 of Rhinopithecus bieti. Classification (NCBI taxonomy): domain Eukaryota; kingdom Metazoa; phylum Chordata; class Mammalia; order Primates; family Cercopithecidae; genus Rhinopithecus; species Rhinopithecus bieti. The sequence continues at coordinate 1,771,936 of NW_016811202.1, forward strand.
TCTGAAAATAGTGGTGATGGCATAAATACACTGAAAACACTGCATATGTACACTTCTAAATGGTGACTTTAATGGTATGTGAATTATATCTCAACAAAGCTGTTATTTTAAAAACAGAATTGAGACACCATAAAGTTGAAGCCCCTTTTACCATCCCTGCCAGTCAAATCCCCACAGGTTACCAATATCATCAGTTCAGTATCACACTTTGTTATACCTTTATCCCTCACAATGCCTAGCTGAAGTTCTTGCACACGGCAGGAATTTTAGGCATTTGTTGCATAATAACTTTGTACATGGATAAGATAATACCTTGTTCTTTTCTGCATAATATAGATCTTTTTGTATCTACCACCACATAAATTCAGTAGTTCAGGACCAGGCAGCTTTAGGGTACAGTTTATGTTAACACCACACATGTCACGCGCGGTAACAAAAGAGAATAGTAGTCACTGGCTCAAAGCTCACCAATCACAAATTCAGTTAACAGAAAACCTTGATATGGAAGTTCATGAAAATGAGATACTTTGCATCTGTTCCCTTGGTTTACAAAGGGTTTGAAATAAACAAAACTAGGCTTGGTGAGGCTATTGCTTTACAGCCCACAACAGCAAGCTGTAAACAAGTGATTTCTCACTAGGTCAAGCCCAACTTATACAGAGGCCTTAAACAATCTCATTAAAAGACTTTTTCCTTTGGGAAGCCAAGGCAGGAGGATCACTTGAGGCCAGGAGTTTGAGATCAGCCTGAGAAACATAGTGAGATACCATATCTACAAAAAAGAAAATAAAAACTAGCTGGGTGTGGTGGCAAGTGCCTGTAATCCCAGCTACTCAGGAGGCTGATGCACAAGAATCACTTGAACCAGGGAGGTGGAGGTTACAGCGAGTCAAGATCGCACCACTGAGCCTGGGTGACAGAGCGAGACTCCGTCTCAAAAAAAAAAAAAACTATATTATGTTTATATAGATATATATATCTAGACATTTATATATATATTATATATATATATATATTGCTAAGAGACTGGTGGACCAATAGAGGCCTATGGTTGGAACGAAGAGTTCTCAGTGTATAGAGACTTTGAGACAGATGTCCAATACCACAATCTCCTCCAATAATGGGTTTGTGCACATCACTCCAAAAGACAGAATGAGTCTCAATAGGTGACTCAGGAATACATCAGAAATTAGACACTGAAGTAGAAAATTCCACACAGATACCAATGTAGATATCCTCTTCTCTCTCACACAAATACATAGTAAGCATTACATAGTCAGTTATATGTATGAAACATCAGTGGTTTGCCAGACACTGTTCTAGATTGATGAGGATCTGGAGATCAATAATGCAGATGAAATCCCTGCCTTGACCAAGTAAGATTTTCAGCAGAAATAGGGAAGTAGGCAGTACTCAGAAAGAGGAAGTATTTACTCAAAGAGCCCTGATTAGGAAGTTGACCTTTGAAAAGATTCAAAGGAGATTTTATCCTGAAAAATAAATATTATTGTGGCAGTTTTAAAAAATGGCCAGCCTGGGCAAAATGGTGCAACACCATCTCTACGGAAAATTAACTGGATGTGGTGCCATGCACCTGTGGTCCCAACTGTTCAGGAGGCTGAGGTGGGAGGATCGCTTGAGCCCAGGAGGTTGAAGTTGCAATGAGCTGAGATCAAACCACTGCACAACAGCCTGGGTGACAGTGAGACCCTATATCTAAATTAAAAAATAAATAAAAATTAAAATGACCACAAATTCTTTGACACTCTATCTACCAAGAGGTTGGGAGTCTATGTTCCCTTTCCATGAATCTGAGTGGACTTGTGACTCCTTCAACCAATAAAGTATGGCCAAAGTAATACTATGTGACTTCTAAGGCTAGGTCACTAAAAAAGGCCATGACATTTTCATCTTGGCCACTAAGACATTCACTCTTGGAGCCCTTGAGCACCATGTAAGCAGTCTGATTGCTTAGAGACTGCCATGAGAGGAAGCCTGGGCTGCATGTAAAGGCCACTCGTAGGTGCTCTCATCAACAACCGCAGCTGAGCAGAGCCTTTGAGTCATCCCAGCCCTGGTGACAGGTATGTAAGTGATGCTTTCAGAGGATTCCAGTTCCTAGCAGTCAAGTCATTCTGAGCCATTCAATCCTTCCCGGTTGGAGCCCCAGATATTGGGGAGCAGAAACAAGTTCCTGCCATGCCCTCTCTGAATTCCTGACCCACAGAATCTGTGAGTAAAATAAAATGGTTAACTTATGCCATTAAGTTTTGGGCATGCTTTATCATGACTGAAGATGTATCGTGAAGCAAAAGAAACTGGAACAAAGATGGGAACTGACAGAGAAGCAGACAGCTATAGAAAATATGAAAACTGGTTGGGTGTGGTAGCTTATGCCTGTAATTCCAGCACTTTGGGAGCACCGAGGTAGGCAGATCACGAAGTCAGGAGTGTGAGACCAGCCTGGCTAACACAGTGAAACCCAATCTCTACTAAAAATACAAAAAATTAGCTGGACGTAGAGGCACACACCTGTAATTCCAGCTACTCAGGAGACTGAGGTAGGAGAATTGCTTGAACCCAGGAGGCAGAGGTTGCAGTGAGCCGAGACCGTGCCACTGCACCATAGCCTGGGCGACAGCGTGAGGCTCCATCTCAAAAAACAAAAACAAAAACAAAAAAAACCCTGTATTTTCTTTGTCTAAGCCTAGTTCGAAAGAAACCATTATCCCAATCACAGTGGACTAAATAAATTGTAACTCTGTTGATTGTTATCTATTTTATCTACAGATGCTATAATAGAAAATTTTTCAGTTGTTAGGAACAATCAGTGCAGTCGAAAAGGAATATGGGTAAGGCACTACTCTGCTTGGCTTTTCAGGATGGGGCTAACATTCCTATGATGCCATTCTGAGTTGTCCATGAACCCATTTTGGCCTCTTTCTCTTGATGCATGGTACATAATAGGTATTCAGTAACTTCGTGGAATGACCGATAGAGTCTAAGGAGGCAGGAGAGAGAGAAGATATTCTGAACAAAGCACGGTGGGCAAAGGTAATGAAGATGGGAGTACTGAGGAGAACAGAGAGACTCACTTGAACCCTGTTCTTCATCCCTCTCCATCCATACACCTTAACATTCATGAGCTCGTATCTTTAAGTCTTTAAACTGTTCTCATTATGTGAAATGTTACTTTTCCATCTGTAGATGAACTCCTGTTCATTCTTCACACCCCAGCTCAATTACAATTTTCTCTGCAGCCTCTGATACTGCCCCACTCCAAGAGGAATTAATCACCCTATTCTACTTTCTTGCCACACTTTCCACCATCTTATCTCTTTCTTCGGTACCTATGTGCCAAACACCAGGTTGGAAAAGAAAGATGACTGTCCTTGAGAAGTCCCATAATTAAGAGAAGAGACTAAAAACACAGTCACGCTGCAACGTCATAAGAGCTGCACAGAGGCCGGGCGCGGTGGCTCAAGCCTGTAATCCCAGCACTTTGGGAGGCCGAGACAGGCGGATCACGAGGTCAGGAGATCGAGACCATCCTGGCTAACACGGTGAAACCCCGTCTCTACTAAAATACAAAACTAGCCGGGCGAGGTGGCGGGCGCCTGTAGTCCCAGCTACTCGGGAGGCTGAGGCAGGAGAATGGCGTGAACCTGGGAGGCGGAGCTTGCAGTGAGCTGAGATCTGGCCACTGCACTCCAGTCCGGGCGACAGAGCGAGACTCCGCCTCAAAAAAAAAAAAAAGAGCTGCACAGAGGCAGGATGTTGAGGGAAGATAAATCTCCTTCAGGAGGATATCAGGAAGTATCACAAAGCATGTGACATTTGAGGCAGGCCTTGAAACTGAATAAAGATCAAAAGGCTGCCTGGGGGAAATCTATGGAATCACAACTGCAAAGGTCTCAAAAGGGAGTTGCTGAGTTAACAGGAACATCAGGTCAGGTCAATCTTTTCCCTCCCTACTAGTGGAGATTCCCCACTCTAGTTATTCCAAGTTCCCTTATTACAATGCCTGAAGTCACACAGTTTCCCCCATTACATGAATAAAGTGTATCAAAAAGCACCTCGCATTTGAACAAGCAAGTCATTTAAAATATGAGCCAATAATACATGAAAATATATTCAAACTCAGTAGCAATCAAAGAAATCCAAATCAAAACAAGGAACTATTTTTTCACCTCTCAAATTACCAAGTATTAAAAAAATTTAAATGTCTAACATCAAGGAATAATCAGAGAAGCCAAAACTATCCTTTCTGAGAGCCAATTTGGTATGATGCATCAAAAGCCTTACAAATAACTATACCCCTTGAATCAGACCCTCCTTTGTATAAATTCATCCTAAGGATAAAAGTCTTTGCTCTAAAGATCATCACAGCCTATCTATCATAAAATAGCAGAAAATAGTAAAGGACTAAAATATCCAAGAACAGAAGAATCAAATAAATTTGGCAGTGCAATAATTTTAACAGTTACCATTTATTTATAGAGTGTTTAAAACGTGACTGGCATTATCATATTTAATATCACAGAAATCCATAAGGTAGTTATGTAAGAGAATGTTGAATGGGACTTTTGCAGTTGCCCCACAATTGGTAAATAGAACTCACAACTAAAGACAGAGAGATGAGTTCCCCACAAGGTAAAGACAGCAGTCAATAACTGGTGCCAGACTAATTAAAGGATTTATTAACAAGCCACACTATGGGCCGGGTGTGGTGGCTCACGCCTGTAATCCCAACACTTTGGGAGGCCAAGGTGGGCAGATCATGAGGTCAACAGATCGAGACCATCCTGGCCAACATGGTGAAATCCCATCTCTACTAAAAATTTAAAAATTAGCTGGGCGTGGTGGCACACACCTCTAGTCCCAGGTACTGGGAGGCTGAGGAAGGAGAATCACTTCTACCCGGGAGGCGGACATTGCAGTGAGCTGAGATCGCACCACTGCACTCCAGCCTGGGCGACAGAGCAAGACTCTGTCTCAAAAAAAAACACCAAAAAACAAAGAAGCTATACTACGAGATCTTCTAACCCAACCTTGTGCTCCTGCACTGTCCCTCTCCCTCCACAGTCCACAAAAGAAGAGCAGAGATAAGGGGAAATCTTGGAATCCTTGACCTAGTATAATGTGCTGTATTTTGGGGTGGTCCTCTCCCTACCCCATGGTGGGCTCCAAGATTATCTGTTACAGAGACTAGGGGTACCAAAAAAGAAAAAAGAAAAGGTTTGGGGCAAAAACTTTTAAAAAGTGTAATGTCTTGTGAATATCTGATCAGGCAGTCAACTTTCAGATTTGGCCTGCATCAATCTGGACAGAGGAAGAAGAAACTGAGCAAGAAGGAGCAGCACTGCTGTTACCCCACTGTTTAGCACAGATATGTCTTCCCTGGGTCATGCAGTCCATAGAAATTGCTGGTCTTAAGCTCGCTTGCCAGTTCCCCACCCAAAAGGGCTGCCCAATAAGCAAGTGGACCCCGGCCAGGTGGTGCCAGGGGAGAGTGAGGATGTCCTGAAAGAGATGAAAAGAACTAAATGCCAGTTTCTTCTCCAGGTCTGGAGATCACACAGTGAGGAAGCCCACCCTCCAAAGAACTCACAACAATGGGGAGTGGACCCACAGACAGGGCCAGATAGGCAACCCGTAAATGCCATCTAGGAGGACCCAAGAGCAGCCAGTTAAAAGACACGTATCCTTGTCCCTCGCCTTCCTGCTCATTTTATACACTGGGCAACTGGGCACTGGAACAAATGGAGACCAGAAGGGCCAGGGAAGAAATATCAGAGAGAGACTGTATCTCCTCCCACCCCTACACTCTCCAAGGTGAAGAATGGGGAAGAGGAGTAGAAAAAATAAATCAGGCCTCGCGCAGTGGCTCATGCCTGTAATCCCAGCACTTTGGGGGGCCGAGGTGGGCGGATCACTTGAGGTCAGAAGTTCGAGACCATCCTGGCCAACATGGTGAAACCCCGTCTCTACTGAAAGTACAAAAATTAGCTGTGTGTGGTGGCACATGCCTGTAATCACAGCTACACAGGAGGCTGAGGCAGGGGAATCACTTGAACCCAGGAGGTGGAGGTTGCAGTGAGCTGAGATGCCACTGCACTCCAGCCTGGGCAACAGCAAGACTCCATCTCAAAAATAAATAAACCAAGTCTACCTTTTCCCACTTCATATCCCAACAGCCACAATCCTGGTTAGAGTACTAGGAGTAAGTAAACCTTTCAATTAGATATACTGAACTTTTCAAATGGTCAACTTTCAGTAACCCAGTGTGACCAGGAGGTTGTGAACTCTGCCTAAGGTATCATCTGTCCTTGAGAGGAGAAGGGAGATTTGGACAGAGCAGTTGGGAGTTCTGACTGGAGAAAAACAAAATCGTTCATGTTCACACCCCTCTAAGCTAAAACTATTCAATTAACAGGCTAAGGTTGTCATTATCTCTATTTTACAGAGTAGGAGATTAAAGCTTAGAAAGATTAAGAAACTTGCCCACACCCACAAAGCATATGGGAGGTTTAGTTTGGATCCCAATCCAGGACTAACCTCAGAGCTCATGCTTTTTATGATTACATGAGCATTTTTCAAAATAGCATCCAACATATCCTCAGGGATCTGCAAAGCCAGTACACACTTCTTTTTTCAATCTTGAGTTTTCATCTCAAGCATGATCTTAAAAAATATAACCATAGTCTTGACTATTTGAATGATCATCTTGCAGGTGAATGCTATTCCTTGATTGCCAGCATTTGCATTTAAAATCTTACAGATATCAATTAATAAGTTAATTTTCATATACTAATGACTAATCAGAAAGGACAGAGGTGACAGCTTATAAATAATGTGGTCATACTAATTAAAAGACAATGGCTTGCTACACAAAGTTTCACTGTAGTTCAAACAAAGAAATGTGGTCAGAAAAAAGTATGGGACACAGGACAGACAGGGGTCAAAGAAGTGCCATATTCACATCTGAATCACCAATTTAGTTTCAGCAAAATATCTACTGTTGTTAATGTGAATTATATGGATTCTTAAGTTTTGCATTTGTAAATTTGTTTTGATCTATAATTGTGAGAGAGCTACAAGAACATGTTTACACCTCAGTTTTTGTTGATACAAATTTTGGTAAAGTAATAATTAAAATAATTTAACTCAACATCAAGAACCAGTAAAAATATTGGTTTAAAGTGTCCTTATTACACATGCTTGAGAAGCTCTGTGGTCATTAAAACCTATGTTGTAGATGACTATTTTGTGACACACGGTAATATTTTTTCTTTCTTTCTTTTTTTTTTTTAAGGTGGAGTTTTGTTCCTGTTGCCCAGGCTGGAGTGTAAAGGCACGATCCTGGCTCACCACAACCTCCGCCTCCCAGGTTCAAGCGATTCTTCTGCCTCAGCCTCCTGAGTAGCTGGTATTACAGGCATGCACCACTGTGCCGGGCTAATTTTGTATTTTTAGTAGAGACGGGGTTTCTCTGTGTTGGTCAGGCTGGTCTCGAACTCCTGACCTCAGGTGATCCACCCACTTCAGCCTCCCCAAGTGCTGAGATTACAGATGTGAGCCACTGTGCCCAGCCAGGGAAATATTTTCAATATATTAGGTTAAAGCATACAAAGCCTCACCCTCATTTCATAAAATATACATGGCACACATAAATACAGGAAAAAGAGACTAGGAAATACTCTAAAATATTAATGTTTGTTTGTGCTTGACAGTTGGGGAGTATCGTACAAGTGCTATCTTTATAATATCTGTTGTTTATTTTTCTTGTGATGTGCGTGGTTTTTTTTTTTTTTTTTTTTTTTGTGTTTTTTTTTTTTGAGACAGAGTTTCCACTCTTCTTGTATATGCCGTGCTGGAGTCAATTGGCATGATTCTCGGCTCACCACTATGGCTTCTCGCCCTCCCTGAGTTGAAGGGATTCTCGTTCTGCCTTCAGCCTCCCCAAGCACTGGATTACACGGCATTATGTGCCACTACGTTCCCAGATTACGACTAATTTCTATTTTTAGTATACGATCGGGTTTCTCCATGTTGGTCAGGAGCGGTCCTCAAATCATTTTCCCGAACCTTCAGTGTGATTCCACCCACCTCAGCCTTCCCAAAGTGCCTGGCGATTACAGGCATGAGCACCAGCACCGGCATGATGTGTGTGTATAATTACTTTATTGTGAATAAAACAAGTATTAACAAAAAAATTCCATTTTTAATAGCGTATCCTATGAAAGTTTCCAAAACCTGTTGCTAAACAAACAAACAAAAAAACCCCAAACCAAATCACATTCTCAATTCCAGTTCAAACTCTTTTTTTCGCCAAGGCAATATAACCAATTCTGAGTAATATTTGTTCAAAACTTAAAAGCATATAAAGCACTAATGAACCAATAACTTACTGTGCTTTAGGTACCAAGGTTACAAGAACATGAACAAAGGGCATGGTGCACTCGAAAAGCTACCATTCTAGGGGAAGCACAGTGTAAACCAACAGTTACTGAGTGGAACTGAGGCCTGACAGTGACACAGGTGAGCTGCAGGAAGGAGCTTCATAATTCATTCTGATGAGGTGGATGGTACAGGAATGGCTGCCACAAGGTGGCAGGTGAAATTAGTCCTAAGAAGGTACGAGGAAATGAGTGCAGAGAGGTGAAATGGCAGAGTATCCACAAGTAAAATCTAAACATAGGTCTTATAACACTTACCTCACTGACCACACTAGACCAATCTCTTCTGGACTACTATGGCACTGGTCTTTGTCATTTTTGTAGTATGTACTGCCCGGCATTATAATTCAAGCTGCTTCCCCAACAAGACTATAAACTTTGAGGGGAATACGATGTACACTGTAGATACTTACTATCTGTTAACGACAGTATCTTCAAGTGGACCTCTAACAGGTTTTAGCCTCAATAAGTTGTAGTCTCTGTTGGTATCCAAAAAAGTAAATCCAGGCACAGTGGTGCACCTATAGTCCCAGCTATTCAGGAGGCTAAGTGAGAGGAGCACTTGAGCCCAGGAGTTTGAGGCTGTAGTGTGCTACGGTCATGCCTGTGAATAGCTACACACACACACACACACACCCCTGGCCCATACTCAATGTTTTCCTCTAGGAAATTATATGAAAAGATCAAAGCAACAAACTCATTTCAACAATCCTCATGATACTAGATGTAAAACTTAGCACTTTCCCCTGCTCTTGCAAGCCAGCAGAACTCCAATTGGTATGTTCTTCCAATGCACACTAAGGAAAGATACACTGCCTGCCTGAGAAAATCTTCCAAATGAACTGTGGTAATAGTTAATGACACCCAAATGTTATGACTCATGAACATGGGTGAAACTCTCAGACATGCCACCTGTATGACACGACAGGCCTGCACTGTATATGACAGTGAATAACTGGAAGTAACAAATGTTTAACTGGGGGAATGTGCACACAGGTGTGGTACATTCACTTATGTGATATTTATAAGACTTATGTACATGTCTAGTATTTGTTTTAAATATTCCAGCAAAGAAACAGAAAAATGGATAGATGAAATGTGATGAAACCTTGATAAGATCTGAAATTGTGTGCATCAATATTCTTTATGCCATTTTCTTTACTTTTGTGTATGACTGAAATTTTCATAATTAAAATTGGAAAATACTATGTAGATATAAGTGAAAACTTTCACAATGATAGTTACAATAAAAAAATACAAAGTGATAACTGATGTTGGTTATAACTATGTAAAATATAAGTGTGTGGTCAAAATAGCAGCAATAGCAATTAGCACCCTTAGTGCCCATCATGGATTTTGGCATATCACTTTCACTAAAAGAAACCAGCACTCTGAGGAAATGGCTAGCTAATTCCAGGTCTGGGTCAGAAAATGTATAAAACAAACTTGGAACATCTTGTCATACCAGAGAGCAAAGAAATTATCAAAGATTAGTAGGGTCATGTCAAAAGGATCCAGAAATCAACCTGAAGAGGCTCCTGCTGGTTAAAGATAGGACAATCTGACTTTCAATAAGGATAACATCTCTAACAGATTCAAATGCATGGAATATGTTTAAACATGTGAGCTTATGATAATACTAAAAAATACCCTAACTGATCACTTTGAAAGATCCTAAGGAACTCACGCACTACTCTGACAACAAGTAAATAAATAAGAAGAAGCTAGCATGAAAATGGGTAGAGGGGTAATTAGTTGTAAAGAATATCAGTGACTTTTGAAAGTACCTTGATGATAGCTGCTGCCTGACAAGCGGCATCAAGCCTGCACCAAGCTGCTTACAGTCTCAAGTAAAGGGTTCCTAATCTAGCAAAGGGAGACTGATAGACCAACGTGAGAATGGTGAAGTAGAGATGAAAAAAATGTCATGGAAGCAAGCCCAGAAGGCGGCTCACTTTGGAGGATCCTGCAGCGTAGGCAATCTGAGCTGAGCTTTGAAGGGTTACCACTTACTGAGAAGTTTCTGCGTTTTAAACCATTCTCAAACATTGGCCCCAGGATCTCACATATTGATCTTTACATCCCCCAGCAAACACCTGTTTCCCAGGGACTAGCCAAAGTCATAGCTTCAGACAAATCCCTGTGTGGTTTAATTTCCCTTCCATGAGACTGGCAGACCCCTGAGATGTTTCTTTCAGGAAAAATTAACTCCCTAAAATTTGATGTGCTACCCAGTTTGAGAATTTCAGTTATGTTCTGACATTGTACACTCCAGGTATGGTCCAAATTTGAAAGGGATGTGAAGACACCCACGCTCATGTTCAGAGTTCCTATGAATGGGTTAATAAATATAAGTCAACATCATCCCTATGCCACCTCCCCCAACACTTAATACTCTGGACTAGACACTGTGCTAAGATTTTTTTCACATGTTATTCTCATAAACCTGCAAATCCAATGAAGTAAGAAGCATTAGTCTAACTTTAAAGACAAAGAAGTGGTCTCAGTGAATTAATTCTTTTAAGTCATTTGCTTAATGACCCTAAGGCCTTTGAAACACTGAGAGGTCTTCTGAACATAAACATTGTCAAAATACACTGACATTTCACACTGAAGGAGTTGCCATCTGAGAGGGAAAGGCTCACTGAGTTAGTGATGCCCTTTATCAGTAAATGTCATGCTATCATCTAAGGCATTTACTGGGAATTGTAAAATATTTCCCCCAGCTCTCAACTTTCAAAACTCTTCCTGCTTTCTGCTACAAATTCCTCCACTCTGGATGGAATTTTACTGGCCCCACACCCCATGTGCACCACCTCTTTCTCATTTTGAACACCATATTCCTTCCTAGGCCCTTATTTCTTGAGTCCAGCTCACACGTCCACCTCCTATTCCAGGAAGCCCCTCCAACTTCTACACCAAGAGCACTTGCCTTCACCCAACTTGGTGCCCGGATAACTCCATAAAAGGGCATCATTCTGTTTCACATGTAGACTTCTAGTCTTTTTAGTCTGCAAATGCCTTGAAGTCAGGGCTGAGTACTGATTTATTACATTGCGAAGGGAAAGGATACAGTATATGCTCTATAAACACCTGTCAAAATTAATTTGGATGTAGACAACAGCCTGCTCAGGAACCTGTATTTCTCAGCATTTCTTATAAGCTTGAAATTACCATATCCCATTGTCCCTTTCTAGCTAGAGATAAAAAGCAACATCAAAGTTGTTTCATTAAGGCCAGGTGCAGTGGCTTATGTGTGTAATCCCAGCACTTTGGGAAGCTGAAGAAGGTAGATCACTTGAGGCCAGGAGTTCAAGACCAGCGTGGTCAACAGAGCAAAACCCCACCTCTATTGAAAATACAAAAAAATTAGCCAGGCATGGTGGTGCAGCCTGTAATCCCAGCTTCTCTGGAGGCTAAGGCACAAGAATTGCTTAAGTGTAGGAGGCGGAGACTGCAGTGAGCCAAGACTGTGCCACTGCACTCCAGCCTGAGTGACAGAGTGGGACTTTGTCTCACAAAAAAAAAAAAAAAAAAAAAAAAGGTTGTTTCATTAAGTGAAGCAGCAGGCATGTTTTCCAGCTCTGTGCAACTTCATTGCCTCAGGTCCTTACATGTCACTGAGAGAATATTCCATAATTATTCATGGCTGTGGAGATTCCATCCTGTATTTTCTGTTGGGTTAGAAATATTAGCAAGACCAATTACTAACCTTTACCAAGTGAGGTTTAAAAAAAAAACTGTCATAAAATGTACAGATTACAAAATTTATCATCTTAATCATTTTTAAGTGTACAGCTCAGTGGCATTAAGTACATTCACATTGCTGTTGCCACCATTACCACCAATGTCCAGAACCCATTATCTTGCAAAACTGAAACTCTGTACTCATTAAACAATAGCTGCTCATTGTCCCCTACTCCTAGCCCCTGGCAACTAGCATGAAACTTTCTGTCTCTACGAATTTGACTACTCTAGTACCTCATATAAGTAGAATCATACAGTATTTGTCCTTTTGTGACTGGCTCATTTTATTTAGCATAATGTCATCAAGGTTCATCTATGTTGAAGCATGTCCATGTATTAAAGTTTTCTTCCTAAGGTTGAATAGTATTCCAGTGTGTGTGTATATGTATGTGTATATATATGTACACCAGATAGCATATATGTGATATGTATATGTGTGTGTATATATATATGAACACACACACATCATATTTTGCTTATCCATTTATCTGCTGATGGACACTTGAGTTGCTTCCAAATGAGAAGTTCTGATCCAATGTGAATGATAAAAAAGCTCAGGAGACTAGCCTTGAACCGGTTAGAACAGTCTCCTTAATGCTGTGAACACAATCAAAGAAATAATCCAGTGATTAAGACCACGACACAAACCTACTAAAAGGAATTTCCATCTGGTTACCTGATCCAAATAGAGTATTTATTTAAATATTCAAATAATCTGTTGGAATACTGCCCTGGCTGCCTAGGATGGTCTACAAACAAATCTTGAATGGGCTCGAGTTTCTGAAGACCTTCCCCTCCCCCATTCTTACCAGCCCAGGTATTCCCTCTTACTTACCTCTCCAGCTTCAAAGCCCTCTATTCCAATCATCCTGCTGATAATCCAGCAACACCAAACTGTTTTTAGTGTCCTTGCACACACTGTGTATGTCCTTGCCACCTTGTCTACAATCTTAATGGTCCCTCCACCTGAAAAGTCTTCTCTTGGCTTACTTCTATCTAGTCAGGGCCTAGAAGTAAGGAAGCCTTTGCTTTTTCTTCCTTGCAGTCCCAGAACTTGGGCACTTGGCACATACTAATTGTTTGATAAATTACTGAACTAAATTATACTTAATATATTTTCATTTCTGTTTAATTTTTTTTTTTTTTTTTTTTTGAGACAGACTTTCACTCTTGTCACCCAGGCTGGAGTGCAGTGGCACAATCTCAGCTCACTGCAACCTCCGCCTCCCAGTTTCAAGCAATTCTCCTGCCTCAGCCTCCCGAGTAGCTGGGATCACAGGCACATGCCACCACGCCCAGCTAATTTTTGTATTTTTGGTAGAGATGGGGTTTCACCATGTTGGCCAGGCTAGTCTCGAACTCCTGACCTCAGGTGACCTGCCCACCTTGGCCTCCTAAAGTGCTGGAATTACAGGCATGAGCCACCGCACCTGGCCATGAGTAAACTTTTAAAAGTAACTTTGTATAAAATTTAAAGAATCATCTTATTGCAAGGAACTGCATGCTTATGCCTCACAATGCCCCAGCCCACCCCACCACCCCAATTCATATGTTGGAATCCTAATCCCTAAAGTGACAGTATTAGGCAGTGGGTCCTTTGGGAAGTTATTAGGTCATGAGGGCAGAGTACACATTAATGGGATTAGAGACATTATAAAAGAAACCCCAGAGGAGCCTCTTTCCCTCTTCAACCATGTGAGGACACAACAGAAGACACTGTCTGTGAGGAAGTGGGCAATCACCAGAAGCTGAATGTGTCAGTGCCTTGATCTTGGACTTGCCAGCCTCCAGAGCTTTTATATGTAAGTGTTTGTTCCTTATAAACCACCTAGTTAAGGCTATTTTGTTATAGCAGCCTGAATGGACTGAGACATTAATCAAGGATAGCGAATCACTTAAACGTATTTACCAAGTGTAAATGTTTAAAAACTGCTAGGGTTACCCTATAGCTTAAGAAGAAAATTAATAAACGCTTGAGTTTTAAAGAGTTAAACTGCAGGATAATTATGGCAGTACTATGTAAGTTTAAAATCACTTCGTCATTTAAACATTTGTAAATGGCTACCTTTTTGCAAATGGACTATAGTAAACAGAAGATTAGATCTAGCTATGCGAAAGTAGGGCAGAAGTCACCTTTGACAAAAGTGCCAAGAACACACACTGGAAAAAGGGCAGTTTCTTCAATAAATGTTCTAGGAAAACTTGATATCCATATGCAGAAGAATGAAACTAGACCCCTATCTTTCTCACTATTTAAAAATGAAATCAAAATGGATTAAGGACTTAAATATGAGACCTGAAACTATAAAACTATTAGTAGAAAATATTTAGGAAATGCTCCAGGACATTGGTCTGGACAAAGATTTCTTGAGGAAGACCTCAAAAGCACAAGCAACCAAAGCAAAAACGGACAAATGGGATCCCATCAAGCTTAAAAGCTTTGGCACAGCAAAGGAAACAATAAACAAAGTGAAGAAACAACTCACAAAATGCGAGAAAATATGTGCGAACTACTCATCTGACAAGGGATTAATAACTAGAATATACAAGGAGCTCAAAGTCATATATGCTGGCATTCACAGTTCTCTTTTTTTTGTAAAATATGCTAAGTATGTACAGAAAAAAAGACAAGTGATAACAAATGCTGGCAAGGATGTGGAGAAAGGGAAGCCCTCATACATTGTTGGTGGGAATGTAAATTAGTACAGCCCCCATGGAGAACAGTATAGTAGTTCTTCAAAAAACTAAAAACAGAACTACCATATGATCTAGCAATCCCACTGCTGGCTATATATCCAAAAGAAAGGAAATCAATGTATTGAAGAGATATCTGCACTCCCATGCTTATTACAGTAGCCAAGACGCAGAATCAATCTAAGTGTCCATCAATCGATGAATGCATAAAGAAAATGTGGTACATATACACAATGAAATACTATTCAGGGCTGGACACAATGGCTCATGCCTTTAATCCCAGCACTTTAGGAGGCCAAGGCAGGAAGGTCACTTGAGCTCAGGAGTTCGAGATGAGCCTGGGCAACATAGTGAGCCCTCACCTCTACAAAAAATAAAACAAAAAATTAGCCAGGCCGAGTGCTGCATGTCTGTAGTCCCAGCTACTCAGGAGAATGAGGTGGCAGGATCGCTCAAGCCTGTGAGGTTGAGGCTGCAGTGAGCCAAGACTGTACCACTACACTTCTGGGTGATAGAGCAAGACCTTGTCTTGAAAACAACAAGTAACAATGCAATACTATTCGGCCATGCAAAAGAACGAAATCCTGCCATTTGTGGCAACATGGATGGTACTGGAGGACATTATTTAAGCAAAATAAGCCAGGAACAGAAATTTAAACACTGCATGTTCTTAATCATACGTGGAAGCTAAAAAACTGAACTCATGGAGATAGAGAAACAATAATGATTATCAGATACTGGAAAGGGCAGTGGGAAGAGAAGTATAAAGAAGGGATGGTTGGCCGGGCGCGGTGGCTCAAGCCTGTAATCCCAGCACTTTGGGAGGCCGAGACAGGCGGATCACGAGGTCAGGAGATCGAGACCATCCTGGCTAACCTGGTGAAACCCCGTCTCTACTAAAAAATACAAAAAACTAGCTGGGCGAGATGGTGGGTGCCTATAGTTCCAGCTACTCGGGAGGCTGAGGCAGGAGAATGGTGTAAACCCGGGAGGCGGAGCTTGCAGTGAGCTGAGATCGCGCCACTGCACTCCAGCCTGGGCGACAGAGCGAGACTCCGTCTCAAAA
>NW_016811202.1:1790981-1799600 GCF_001698545.2 Rhinopithecus bieti
AAGAAAGGAAGGAAAGGAAGGAAAGGAAGGAAAGGAAGGAAAGGAAGGAAAGGAAGGAAAGGAAGGAAAGGAAGGAAAGGAAGGAAAGGAAGGAAAGGAAGGAAAGGAAAGAAAGGAAAGAAAGGAAGGAAGAAAGGAAGAAAGAAGGAAAGAAGGAAGGAAGGAAGGAAAGACAGAAAGAAAAAGAAAGACAGAGAAAGACAGAAAGACAGAAAGAAAGAAAGACAGGAAGACAGAAAGACAGAAAAGACAGAAGAGACAGAAAAGACAGAAAAGACAGAAAGAAATGGCATTTTACCTCCTGACAGACAGCAATTGAAATGACCATGGATTTTTCATTAGAAACTATGCAGGCCAGAAGGAAAGGATGCAATATTTTACAGGTGCTCAAAGAAAAGAAGTGTCAACTCAATAATTCAATATCCAGTGAAAACATCAGAATGAAGGTGAAAATGAGACCTCAGAAGAAGGAAAACAAAGATAATTTATCACTGGCAGATCTACCCTAAAGAATGGCTAAAGGAAGTTCTCTAAACAGAAAGGAAATGAAAAAAAGAGGAACCTGAAAACATCAGCAAAGAAGAAAGTACACAGTAAACAAAATGTAATTAAAAGTCTTTCCTTCTCCTTTTGAATTTTCCAAATTAGGTTTAATGATTGAAGCAAAAATTATAGCACTGTCTGATACAGAAAAAATATTTAAGACAATCATACATGGAGGAGGGCAAAAGGGAGGTAAGGTTTCTACACTTAAACTTGCAAAATGATGATACAGACTTCATTTAGATTATAAGATGACACCAACTGATTGTTGTATGTACAGTATAATACCTAGAGCAACCACTAAAAAAGCTGTATAGAAAGATACACTCAAAAACACTATTAAAATAGAATTCTAAAAAATATTCAAGAAACTCACAGGAAGGCAAGAAGAATACAAACGAAAACAGAACACAAAAAATAAAAAAGCAGAACTAAGCTCTAACATATTAGAAATTACATTAAATGTAAATTTAAATATGCCAATTAAGACACAAATCGGCAGAGTGGATTAAAAACATGCACCATGATATGGTTTGGGTATGTGTCCCTGCCCAAATCTGATGTCAAACTGTAATCCCCAAATATTGGAGGTGGGGCCTGACGGGAAATGATTGGATTATGGAGGTGGCTTTCCCCTTTGGTGCTGTTCTTGTGATAGTGAATTATTGTGATATCTGGTTATTTAAAAGTGTGTAGCACCTCTCCCCTCACTCTCTTCCTCCTGCTCCAGCCATGTAAGATATGCTTACTTCTCCTTCACCTTCCACCATGACTGTAAGTTTCCTGAGGCCTCCCCAGCCATGCTTCCTACACAGTTGTAGAACTGTGAGCCAATTAAACCTCTTTTCTTGATAAATTACCCAGTCTCAGGTAGTTCTTTACACCAGTGCAGGAACGGATTAATACACCCCAACAATATGCCACCTATAAGAAATCACTTCAAATACAATGATATGGGTAGGTTGAAAGTAAATGAATGGAAAAAGATGTATCATGTGAATATCAATAAAAGGAAAGCAGGAATAACCGTATTATCAGATATAGGCTATAATAATAGATAACAAGTAGACAGAGCAAAAGAAATTACCAGAGACTCTAAAATACATGAAACACTGCTGGGTACAGTGGCTCATGCCTGTAATCCCAGCACTTTGGGAGGCTGAGGCAGGCGGATCACCTGAGGTCAGGAGTTCGAGACCAGCCTGACCAACATGTAGAAACCCTGTCTCTATTAAAAATACAAAATTAGCCGGGTGTGGTGGCACATGCTTGTAATCCCAGCTACTTGGGAGGCTGAGGCAGGAGAATTGCTTGCACCCAGGAGGCAGAGGTTGCGGAGAGCCAAGATCGTGCTACTGCATTCCAGCCTGGGCAACAACAGCAGAACTCCATCTCCAAAAAAAATAATAAAAAAATAAAATATGTGAAACAAAAACTGACAGAACTGAAATGGGAAATGGAAATATTCACAATTATAGTTGGAAACTTCAACCCCTATCTCTCAACAATCGACAGAAGAACTGGATAGAAAAATCAGCAAGGATATAGAATTAAATGTATCACTATCAAATATCTAATTGACATTTATAAAATACTTTACCCAATAATCGCAGAATAAACATTCTTTTCAAAGTACCCATGGAACCTAAAGCAAGATAGACCACATTTTCAGCCATAAAACAAACCTTAACAAGTTAAAAATAACTGAAATCAAATAGAACTTACTCTGCTCCCACAATGAACTCCAACTAAAAGTCAGAAACAGAAAAATAATGGGAAAATCTCCAAACATTTGGAAACTAAACAATGTACTTGTAAATAATTCATGGTCAAAGAGGAAAGTCTCAAGGAAAGTTAAAAAAAAAAAAAAAAAAAAAAAAACTGAGCAAATAAAAATTGAAAATGCAACTTAACAAAATTAGTGGGACACAGCTAAAGCAGTGCTGAGGGGGAAATTTATAGCACTAAATGAATACATTAAGAGGAAAAGTCTCAAATGAATAATTTAAACTCCTATATAAAAAACATCAGAGGCCAGGTACAGTGGCTCATGCCTGTAATTGCAGCACTTTGGGAGGCCAAAGTGGGCAGATCACTTAAGGTCAGGAGTTTGAGACCAGCCTGGCCAATATGGTGAAACCCTGTCTCTACTAAAATTATAAAAATCAGCTGGGCATTGTGGCACATGCCTGCAATCCCGGCTGCTCGGGAGGCTGAGGCAGGAGAATTGCTTGAACCTGGGAGGTGGAGGTTGCAGTGAGCTGAGATTGTGCCATTGCACTCCAGCCCGGGTGACAGAGTGACATCCTGACTCAAAAAACAAACAAAAAATAATAATGAAGCAATGTCGGTATGCAGGAATAAGAGTTAAAAAAATAAATAAAGCAACAGACCCACTACAGACTCTGCAGACACTGAAAGCATAATACAGGATACTATAACTCCACTCACATGTATGTGACAACTTAGACAGAATGGACCAATTTCTTGAAAAACAAACTTCTATAATTCACCCAATATGAAGTAGATAATTTGAATAACCCTGTATCTATTAAGGAAATTACATTAAAAATATAAAAAATTCCTAACAAAGACATTTCCAGATCCAGATGGTTTAATCTGGAGAATTCTACCAAAGGTTTAAAGAATTATACCAGTTCTACACCATCTCTTCCAGAAGGCTAGACATGGTGGTTCACACCTATAATCCCAACACTTTGGGAAGCCAAGGCGGGAGGACTGCTTAAGCTCAGGAGTTTGAGACCAGCCTGGGCAACATAGGGAGACCCTGTCTCTACAAATAATAAAAAAAATTAGCCAGGTACGGTGGTAGGTAGCTGTCGTCCCAATTACTTGGGAGGCTGAGACAGTAGGAGGCTGAGCCCAGGAATTTGAGGCTGCAATGAGCCATGACTGTGCTACTGTCGCCAGCCCAGGTGACACAGCAAGACTCTGTCGGGGTGGGGAGTGGGGGGTTGGGGGCAGGCGAGGGGAAGAAAAGAAAAAAAGAAATCAAGGAAGATAATATAAATAAATGTAAAATAAATTCATGGATTGGAAGATTTAATATAGTAAAGCTGTAATTTCTTTCTAAATTGGTACACAGGCTTAATGCACTTCCTATCAAAATCTCAGCAAGACTTTTTTTTTCGCATAAACAAGATTATTCTAAAATTTGTATTGAAAGGTAAAGAAAATAGAATAGTTAAAACACTTTGAAAAATAAGAATAAAGTAGAGGAATCAGGCTACCAGATTTCAAGACTTACAATATAGCTATAGTTGGCAAGATTATGTGGTACTTGCAGAGGGACAGACACATGGAAAAATGGACCAAAAGAGAGACACCAGAAACAGACCCACACAAATATATACAACTGATTTTTGACAAAGACGAAAAAGGGAAGAATGGCTTTGTCAACAACAATGACAACAATAAAAGAACCTCAATCTAAGTCTCATATCTTACATGAAAATTAACTCACAGTGGATCATGGACTTAAAGGAAAAACATAAACCTATAAAATGTGTAGGAAAAAAGAAAACCCGGAAAGTCAGGCACAGTGGCTCACGCCTGTAATCCCAGCACTTTGGGAGGCCAAGGCGGGCGGATCATGAGGTCAAGAGATTGAGACCATCCCGGTCAACATCCTGAAACCCTGTCTCTACTAAAAATACAAAAATGAGCTGGTCGTGGTGGCGCACGCCTGTAGTCCCAGCTACTCAGGAGGCTGAGGCAGGAGAATCACTTGAACCTGGGAAGCGGAGGTTGCAGTGAGCCAACATTGTGCCACTGCACTCCAGCCTGGCGACAGAGCGAGAATCCAACTCAAAAAAGGAAAAGAAAAAAAAAGAAATAACAACAAAAAAGAGAATCACTTGAACCCAGGGAGCCGAGATCATGCCACTGCACTCCAGCCTGGGCAACAAGAGCAAAACTCCGGCTCAAAACAAAACAAAAAAACAAAAAAACTAAAAAAAAAAAACCTATATAGAAAATACTCAAAATACTTGAAGACATTTGACCAAAGAGGATATACAGACGGCAAATAATCATATAAGATGTTCAGCATCATTAACCACAAGGGAAATGTAAATGAGAACTAATGGGTGAATGGTTAAATAAACAGACTGTGGTACATCCATACCATGAAACACTACCTAGCAATAAAAAACAGTAACAGTTGATACATGAAATGAGGATGAATCTCCAGAGAATTATGCTGAATAAAAAAAAGTTCAAAATCTTAAGTACTGCATAAATCCATTTAAATAACACACATGAAACATCAGAGAACAGACTAGTGGTTGTCATAGATTAAGGATGTGGTAGAGGTGGGATGGTAGTGAATATGATTATAAAAGGGCAACATACAAAATCCTATCATAATGGAAGTGTACTGTATCTTGACTGTATCATTGTCAATATACTGATTGTGATATTGTAGTATAATTTTGAAAGATGTTGCCATTAAGGAAAACTGGATAATGGTTGCATAAATCTTTACTATTTCTTACAACTAGATGTGCATATAGAATTACCTCAAAATGAAATGTTTAATTTTTTTTAAAAGCCCAGGCTTTAGGACAAAGCTAGATGACTTTGGGCAAGTCGCTTCCATTATTATACGGCTAAATTACTATATTAAAAGATCAATGGTCTAAGCATAGTGCCTGGTACAAAGTAAGTGCTCAACAGATGGCTACTAAAATAATTAATCCTAAAAGTCATGGCAGTGGGGATGAAGAAGCATATAAACAAAAGATATTTAGATGATACCACTAACAGGTTTTGGTGACAGATTAGATGTGGGATAGTGGGTGACAGGGAGTAAAAGATGATTCCCAAGTTTCTCATTTGAACAAGTGGGTGCTTAGTGGCACTGTTTACTGAGCAGATGTGGAGTCAAGAGACGAACAAAGAAGAGTTTAGTTTTGGAAGTGGTGAGTTTGTGTTGACTGGGAAACATTCAAACAGAGATGCCCAGTTAACACTTGGATATGTAAGTCTGAAGTTCAGAACACAACTCTGAGATGGAAACTTAACTTGATGACCACCATGCAAATGATAACTGAAGCCAGTAGAATGGACAAGGTTGCCAAAGGGGAGAAATCACACAGCCATTATAACTATAAAGGAGCTTCAACTGTTTTCTTTTTTGTTTTTTTGTTTTTTTTTTTGAGACGGAGTCTGGCTCTGTCACCCAGGCTGGAGCACAGTGGCGCAATCTCTGTTCACCGCAAGCTCCGCCTCCCAGGTTTATGCCATTCTCCTGCCTCAGCCTCCCAAGTAGCTGGGACTACAGGTACCCGCTACCATGCCTGGCTAATTTTTTGTATTTTTTTTTAGTAGAGACGGGGTTTCACCGTGTTAGCCAGGATGGTCTCGATCTCCTGACCTCGTGATCTGCCCGCCTCAGCCTCTCAGCGCGCCTGGCCAGAAGCTTCAACCTTTAAGGACTGGATAAAGGGGTCAGTCTAGCAAAGGAGATATACAGTAGCCAGAAAAGGAGAAAAACCAGGCATTTATAGTGTCACCCAAGACAAGAGGAAGGTGTTTTAAAAAAGAGTGGTCAACTACGACCCAGCAGTGAAGAGATTAATTAAAATGAGGAGTAAAAAATCATCCTCTGAATTTAGTGACCTGGGTATCACTGCTGCCTTTGTGAGAATAGCTTTGATAAATAACAAAGTAGGTTTCCACTGCAGCAGACTGAGAAAAAGGTGGGAGAAAGGAAGACTGCATAAACCACCACCAAGTTTACCTTGAAGAAAAGGAGAGAGTACAGAGAGGGAAAGAAGTTGAAGATGTGTTACAGGATAAGAATTATCTGAGTAGGGAGGAGAAGATATGATTCAAAGTATAAGTAGCAAGATTAGCTCAGATAGAAGACGCACTTCATCCACTCTAAGGAAACCACAAAGGAACTACGCAGGCTGGGCGTGGTGGCTCATGTCTGTAATCCCAGCACTTCAGGAGGCTGAGGTGGGCGGATCACCTGAGGTCAGGAGTTCAAGACTAGCCTGACCAACGTGGTCAAGCCTCATCTCTACTAAAAATACAAAATTAGCTAGGCGTGGTGACACATGCCTATAATCCCAGCTACTTGGGAGGCTGAGGCAGGAGAATCTCTTAAACCCAGGAGACAGAGGTTGCAGTGAGCCCAGATTGTGCCGTTGCACTCCAGCCTAGGCAACAAGAGCGAAACTCTGTCAAAAAGAAAAAGAAAGAAAGAAGAAAGAAAGGAATTATGCAGATATAGGTAAATTTGAAAGTGTGGCCATTCATGGACGTACAGACAACTAATCCCTCATCATTTCAATTTTCTTTGTGAAGGAGAAGGCAAAGCCATTGCTAAGACTGAAAGGCTGGATTAATGTTTTTTCTTTTTATTTACTGAATTTTTATTCCAAGCACCTGATCAAGTACCTGGGACATAGATTTAATAAGTATATTTAATAAATACAATGGAAATAAACAATTACTGTTACCTTAATGCAGTTGTTCATTAAAATTTGTGCACAACTTTCAAGTTAGCCACCAGGGGGCAGTCTGCCAATTTTATTCCCTAAATCTTTTAACCCAGTGAAATTGATAGAAAACTACAATGCAGTGTAGGTCATATTGATAAAATGTTTTTCCTCAAGAAAATTCTGTATAAGATTTATATACATGTACGTGTATATGCATTTACATGCACATGCATACACACACAAATACACTGAGGCACGATGGGAGGGTTGTTACTCCTGCCAACCTCCCACTGCAACCGTATCAGGATGCACCAGCGGCAATAGTCGGCATTTTCCAAAGTCATTTTTTGTAATTTCTCCAGAGCACTCAGCAAACAGCAGATAGATCTTTTACACTTATAATTAACTAGAAAAGGCTGATGAAAAAATCCCTGAAAACTAATTGCTCATTTGCCTTTGCTTCTTCTAAGATGTTTCCCCCCTCTGCACCTCCTTGTCTTTCTGAATTAAATAAGTTTTTTGTTTTTCTTTGAACTGGAGTCTCGTTCTCTCACCCAGGCTGGAGTGCAGTGGTGCAATCTCGGCTCACTGCAACCTCAGCCTCCCAGGCTCACGCGATTCTCATGTCTCAGCCTCCTGAGTAACTGGGACTACAGGTGCCCTCCACAATGCCCAGCTAATTTTTGTATTTATGGTAGAGATGGGGTTTTGGCCAGGCTGGTCTCAAATTTCTGACCTCCAGTGATCCGCCAGCCTCAGCCTCCCAAAGTGCTGGGATTACAGGCATAAACCACTGCGCCCAGCCTTCGAATTAAATCAGTTTTTTAAAAAATTGTTTTAAATAGTTATAACCTAGTTCATCAACTACTTTTTCCCCTTATCTCATATGCTTGAGGCATGCTTATAATGAGGATTTCTCAGTCTACAATATAACATGACTATGATGTATACCAGAAGCAGCAGCTACTTTGGGGTAAATATACAGCCATGGGGCTGGGAAATACTTTCCAAGTTTGGTTCTGATGAACTCGGGCCTCTACTGAAATAAGCAAACTAGCAGAGTTTTAACTTACAACAGGATGCAAAAATTCTTAATACCCCCAAAAACAGTAGGTGTAAAAGGATACTGTTCCCCAGAAGCTTAAGGTTACACAGATCAGCAGTTTCAATCGGGGGGAAACTGAACTTCCGAAAGGGCAGAGGCTTCCAGTCATGTAAGTGAACACATCACATCCTAGCCTAAGAAAAGCTGTTACTGAAAGCTGTTATGGTCTGACACCTGATGGGCTGAAGGTGCATGGAAGATGGGAAAGAGAGGCTAAGGCCATCACACGACTCTAGATTCGTTCAAATGAGTGAAAAAGGTGCTTGACCCAAATGCCTCCAAACCTGGTTATTTTGAACTAAAGTTGTTTGGGAACAAAAACACCCAAGAAATGGGTCATAAAGAGAGTCTGGGTGAGCGTTCAAGGAGCGGTAAGTCAAATGGAGATACAATGTCATACTGTTTGCAAATTGTTTCAAAAACAAGTTTCAAGGTTTAGTGTAGTGTTCAAATTTGAAAACTAAGGGTCACTTTTTTTTTTTTTTTTTTTTTTTTTTT
>NW_016811202.1:1801884-1805454 GCF_001698545.2 Rhinopithecus bieti
CCGGCGCGCTCGCCACGCCCGCTCCCACCGAGCCCCCGAGGCCGCCGCGGACGCGGGGCTGGGGATCCGCCAGGACACAGAAAGCCACCGCCGCCGGCGCGCCCCGGAATGTCGCTTTCTCCTGAGGCCTCAAGCCGCGGGCGCGGAGGCCGGGGAGGCGGCCGCGCCCCTGGCGCTGGCGGGCGTGCGGGGAAGGGACTGCGCGCCCTCGGTAGTCGATCGATTTTTCACCGAGCGTCGACGGGGAAGGGATCCGAGGGCTGCTCGCGTTTCCGATCCATTCTGCGGGTCAGGTTCCTGCTGAAAGGAGGGACCCCCTTCCCAGCAAGAAGTTCCTTAACTCTGGCGCCCCTCGGCGGGAGGAGGAGACGGACCTACTACGCGCCGGAGCCTTTGCACTCTTGGCTTACAGGATTGTCTTCAGTATTGTTCCCATTTTATGGACTGCCTAAGGGCAAGGGCTTGTACAAAGCCTAGCCAAGTTTCCAATTCAGGTGTGTGGGGGAGGAGGGGTCCCAGTCATCTGCTATTCAAAATGAGGGCACTGCCTTAATGGGATCGACCTGGGAGCCTCTCATTGCCTGGAAACAAAGTCCAGCTGAGTCCCTCCTACATTGCCTCTAGGAAAACACAGTTTAGTATAGAAAATTCGCATGATTTGTAGAATGGAAGAAGCAAACCTAGTAAATATATTTCATAGTGAATTGGAAGGCAAGGTCAAGTGTAGAAGAACAAGAAATCGGGGTCCAAATTCCTCAACGTTCCCGCTCATTGACACAGTGTCTCTCCAAGCAGCATTAAAAGGCAGGTCCTCCCTAACTTCTCTGATAAGCGGAAAGTAACCTGTTTATTCAATGGGGAACCGTGCTGTGTGGACAGATGAATCGAAGAAGCAGCATCTTGCGCTGCCCCACACAACCTTAGACTAAAGCTGTTTTGTTCATTTCTGTCTCTGTGCAGCTGAGTTGTTTCAAGCAGTTGGACATCATTTGGTCCAACAGATCTTGATTGGGTTGGGGGAAGTTCACCCTCTTCAGTTTGGAAAAGCGAATCCGCTATCACATACTTAGCTCTTCCAGATAAACTTCCTAGGAGTTTTAGCAGTCAGTCCCCTGGATCTAACATTTCGCTGACTTTCTTCAATATTCACTGTGCTGCTGGATGGGAAGTAAAGCCAGAACTGTTAGGCTGGGACCACAGCTCCCTTAACCTTCCAATTTGGGGATCCTTAAGTCACATATGAAGAAGGGCCACCACCAGAATTATGGCCATTTTAACTTCTGGCTTTAAGTACCTTAAATCCCTGTAAGACACACAATACTTAACGTCTGCCAAATCAATCAGGAGGCGGTGACTCCCCACCAAAATAAATCCATCCTGACTTCATTCACATCTGAGTCATGATGCCAAGTCCCAGGGATTGCAGAGTCGAAGAAATCTGCATGGTTTGGCTGCAGCTGAGGTTTGTGGTGCAAGTCAGGCAGACGTATGCCCTATCTTCCCCCAGAAGAGTAGTCTTTTACATATCCTTTGATAGTTATATGATTCAATACACAGACTGGAAGGCTGTTTAGCAAGAGTTAGTTGGGGGTTAGGTAATATTCTGCCAGAAATTCTTTAAGGTCTTATTTTGTTTGTTTAGGAAAAGATGGTGTTATTTACAATTTCATGTAGAAATGGAAAAGTTTGATGTTTCTTGTTTGGCCAATGGCAGGAGGGACCTTGAAATGTGAATACAATAGTCACCACGTATCAGCTTTGGGAAGGGTTCTCTGAACATCTTTCCCCAAAGATTAAAGGAAGGCTAGAGTGCAGTGGCACGATCTTGGCTCACTGCCAGCTCTGCCTCCCGGGTTCAAGCCATTCTCCTACCTCAGCTAGGACTATAGGCGCCCGTCACCACGCCCAGCTAATGTTTTGTATATTTTTTTTTTTTTTAGTAGAGATGGAGTTTCACCATGTTAGCCAGGATGGTCTTGATCTCCTGACTTCGTGATCCGCCCGCCTCGGTCTCTGAAAGTTCTGGGATTACAGGCGTGAGCCACCGCGACCGGCCGAAAGGGGCTTTTTTTCTGTGCTCTTCAGCTGGATTTCCATCCTGCGTTCCTCTTGCTGCCAGTGCCTATCTTGGACTTCATAGGAAGCAAGACTGCTGCTGAAGTCCCTGGCTGCACCCTGGAGTGGTTCAGTCTTTTGAGCCTGAGAGGCGTGCCAGGCCTGGAAACAGCCCTTCGACAGAAGGTTCCTGTCTGGGCCTTTACTAAGTCCTCTCCACTCCCTGCTGTGTGTGTCTGCTTAAATGCTCCCTGGTTTTTGCTGGGAAAAAAAATGGAAAACAAATCATTTGAATGATTTACATGAAGATAAGCGCCATCTATCGGAACCAGTTGGGGGTGACAATCCCCCCACCCCCAAGCCCTGAGCAGACATGCATCACTAGCCCATAATTTAGGCAATTTTGTTTAAAGACCACTGGTATTTCCTGGGGGAATTAATGGCCGGCTCCAAGAGTGCTTTGGGTCATTAATCTTATATTCTCATTAAATTCTCAGGAAATGACTATCTTATGAGGAGGAAGCACTGCAGAGATTAGAGAAATGCACACTGGGAGAGCATGGGTACCACTTTGGTCCCCGCTCCTAGCTACTCTCACTCCCCACAAAGCCTGGGGTTCTAAAGGGTGCACTGTGGCTTTTGAGTGTTGTCAGCAACTTCCATCGCTGCATCCGTGCGTGTCTGGGAGTTGAGGGTTTGTGGCCAGTGGCAGGTGCATGGCTGGTGGAATGCTCCCAGAAACGGGTTGAAGGGCTGGAAGGAGAGCTGTCCTCAACTGCACACCAAGCTGGTGTGATTAATACCACCCACGCCAGGCCTGACGTCAGTGATTGGACTGGGGGTGGGGATGGATGTTTGTGTGCTAGCCCTTCTGCTTTTTCTCCCCTTCAATTTAGTTGACAGGTTAATTTCAGAACTGAGTGCTGCTTACCAAGGTCAGTGTGACCAGCTGAGCCACCTCAGCTGGTGTCTTTCAGGACACTCATCTCTCAGGCATATTAAGGTGTGTGCTTCTTTAACCCCTAGTTACTTGAGGCCCACATGGTTCCCTGTATCAAATTACTCTAACTTACTCAAGTCAACTCTGGGCATCTGGTTGAGGATGAGATCTAGAAGTGGGATTGGGGTGGGGTTAAAGACCTAATTGGGTTTCCTCCCTGTCTGTGGCTAATAGTCTGAGAGTTACTTGGCACTATACCCAATGGGAGACATTTTGAAAATAAACTTTTGGCCAGGCGTGGTGGCTCACGCCTGCAATCCCAACACTTTGGGACGCTGAGGCCATGAATCACTTGAGGTCAGGAGTTTGAGACCACCCTGGCCAACATGGTGAAACCCCAATTCTATTAAAAATACAAAAATTAGCTGGGTGTGGTGGCACACACCTGTAATCCCAGCTGCTTGGAAGGCTGAGGCAGAATTGCTAGAACCTGGGAGGTGGAGGTTGCAATGAGCTGAGATTGCACCACTGCACTCCAGCCTGGGTGACAAGAGTGAGACTCCATCTCAAAAAAA